>NC_057798.1:494494708-494771810 GCF_018294505.1 Triticum aestivum
ACTACCTAACCCAAAATTACTCTACCTTTCCTCCTCATAAGTCCTTCTTCTTTGTCCGTCCTTGCCATGGCCGGTGTGCAGAGCTCTAGGTCGAGAACTCCTCATAACAAGGGAGTGGCAACCAAGGATGCGGAAAAAAAAGAGGGCTCGCCGCCACGCAGAGACCTCGAAAGATCTCTCACGGGTGGGCGATGGCTCCCAGGAGCGCCCTACCCGCGGAGGCGAACATGCCGAGCTAGCGGCACTGGAGTCGTTATCCCTCGATGGCATGCCCGATCAGCTCAATAAGCACCTCAATAAGCAGAAGGAGTTCATCCACGGCTTGGTGAGGCTGCTGAAGGAGAGCCTCGAGGACATGGCCGCTGAGCTCAATAAGCAGGGGGAGTTGACCGCTGGCTTGGTGATGCTGCTGAAGAAGAGCATTGCCCCGAAGAAGAAGACGACCGGAAAAATCCTGCAACTTCAGGAGGACAAGGCAAAGCTCTGCCACGAGCTCGACCTGCTGAAGGAGAATAATGCCGGCTGGAAGAAGCTGCATGAGAATAGTAGTTCCTCGATGAAGATGCTGCAGGCCCTCATCATGGAACAGAAGGAGGAGTTGGCGAAGGTTCGCATCGAGCACCCAACTGTTGTCAAGGTAGGTAATGCGGCCGTGGAACAGATGATGAAGGCTCGCATCGAGAAATCCCGTGTCATGGAAAGAATGAAGAATATGGTGGAGGATACGCGCAAGGAGATGGAGGTCGTGGAGGCGATGAAGAAGCAGTTACGACTCCACGGCGAATTAGATCATTTGGGGTGATAATCTTCCTTCTTCTTTTGCTCTTGTGTTTCTTCTTTTGCTTCGGGTGTTTCGCCGCATGTGTCACGTTCTCTGTGAGGCATGAATAGAACAATGCTAACAATGAGATGACTAGCAAATTAGATCATTTTTTATCGCCATATGGCACTGGGCTGTCGTGTTTCGTGCTCCTCCGTCGTAGTACTTCTCCAGTGGAAAACTTGAGTATACCGCATGGTTCTTTCCTCCTCCTCAGGTCGTCGGCACATTTATATGAGCAGTCAAATCACAAGGCCCCGCCTTCCAGCAGTAATGAGCCGTCAAATCACAAAGGCCCTCTCCTCTCGTGAAAACGACCAAGCTAGACTACCCCGCCCTCTAGCCTTTTAAAAAATGTATACTTTTGTATAGTAGTAGTATCGATGGATTGCGCCATGGAGCAAAACTAACAAGATGAAATTAAAGAAAAAACAATTTTGCTAGAACTCATCTAGATGAGATATAATTTGGTCTCATTCACCTTTTATAGCCAATGGATGTGATGCTATAAGATGCGTGTATGCTGACATAGGTTGTATCTGTTATTGTTTTCAAAGTGAATGAGACCAAATTATATCTCATCTAGATGAGTTCTAGGTACTCCCAAGAAAAAGGGTGGTACATATAGAGAGCACTTGTCGCCAAATTATTCATATAGTACTATTAAAGAAATAAAGAAATTAGCATACCTATTTAATTCTTGGGTTCTTATTATTTATGCCACTTGTTGTGTATCGATACTTAGTTTTGCCATTAGAAGTTACAACTACTGAAAAATGCCATCGATCCGTGAGATGCCTTCTCAAAAATGCAATTAGATATCTCAAAAATGCCATCGTTAAGTTAGATGTTTGCTAAAAACGCCATTAGACATTGTTATTTTCACGTCAAACCCGTTGACCATGTTACATGACAAAAATAAGCCGATTCTCACAATGATAAGTGTGGCCCTTCTTGTCAGGAGTAACCAAGCGAATAATTTTACAGGAAAATAAGAATGCTGTTGGGATCAAGTAGGCCCCACACTTTATTTTACTGTAGTGAGATAGAGGGAGAGCTGGCATGTTGGTCCATCGGTATTTATGTCATTATAACATGGCAAAAGAGATTTGAGTCACAACAATGGTGTCCAGCACAACACACCCCTCAAATAAAACTAAGCACCCTAGAATTCTTTGACAAAACTAAGCACCCTGAAATTTTTTGACAACTAAACTGCTGGCTATAAGATGTTGGCCATATATATTGTACGTATATAATGTGAAGAAACGAGTGGTAGTACTATACCAACTAAAAGATGAAATGTAAGAAATATAACGAGAAGAAACATAACATAGTTCTGCCGGGGGTTCAGCACAACACACCCCTCAAATTAAACTAAGCACACCTGAAATTATACTAAGCAACTAATCCGATAGACACTGCATTAGAACCACCATGAGCAACGACACTGCCACCTTACTCGGATTCCACGTCCATGTCCGCAACTTCGTCCTTGTCCCTCTTCCTCTTGGCCGATACTTCTTTGCTTGAACCGCACACTTGGCTCTTGCTCTTCATCCAACCCTTGTAGATATTGAAAGAAAGGTAGCCATCCATTGTAGCGTACTGGATGTCGTTTATATCTAGTACATTCCACTGCCATGCATGACGATGAAATGTGTGCGGAGGTTTCTCCAGTTTACCGTATGTTGGGGATATGACTACTGAGTTAAACTGCCTAGGAAGGTTAACCCCTCTAAGCTAACCCAATCGTGATGGCTCCATGACTAAGTCCTTTCCCTAGGACATCTGACATGATAATTCCACCACAGTTGGCACCCACCGTGGGGCTATCGCACGATGGTTTCAAGTTCTTGGAGGGCAAGTTCGAAGGGCTCAAGGGATACGCAGTGGGCCGAATGACCAAGAGTCGTTGCGGCAAGCTCTACATCGACGATGCAGGCTGGGGCCCCGATGCCGGCTCAATCAAGTACGGGTACCGGGTCCCCTTCGAAGGAATTCACGTCTTCATCGGCAAGATCGGTGAACCGGGCCCTGACCCGGACATCTGCACCGACCTCATCGAGATGGCTCAGCATGCGAGTCCTGCCTGGATTCAGCCCGCCATGAAGCGTGCGTTCGTAGGATGTATCCATGGAATTGAATCTGAACCGGTATCCAATGGAGAGATAGCCATCTATTCCGATGGCGAGTCACCCATCGCTGAGACCGAGTCTTTGTATCAAGTGCAGGATGGTCTGTTCGGGGGTTGTTCCGACGACAGTAGTATTCCGGACCCCTTCGAACCGCCAAACTAGGTTGCATTCTTCATGGCTGGCACGTAACTCGTCCCACAATCTTCAACAGCAGCGGCAATAATCTCTGGATCAGCAGCTGGGGCAAGTGGCCCTGTGCGCCTGCCAGTTCAAGTCTTGTCCAGATTATTGGATGCTTTAGCAACATTGTTGGCTGCTGAAGTTAGTCCGGATAATCGGGATGAGCATAATGCGGAGGTCAGAAAGTTGCGGGATCAGATAGCTCAGGCTAAGGATGACATGGCTGCTGAGGAGACCAGGATGGTCGAGGAACGGACCGCTTTAAATGCTGAGGCACATCGAGTTCATGCAGAGGCTTATCGGCTTATGTTGGATCAGAATGCTTCAAACGAGGTGATGAGGAGAAGTCAACAATCTCGTCTGCCACTGGTTTACGAAGGAAGAAATCTTTTTAACACGCCAGGAGTGGGCACTAGCAACCCTCCCATGGTGAACCGGACTGAAGCATCCAGGACAGGAGCGCTGGATCAGCCGGGCACGATGGGTCTGCCTCAGCAGAATCATGATCCGCCGCAATACGCACCAGCACCATCGGGTCATTTTCCTACCCCGTTGGACAACATGATTGCTTCGGCGTCAAGGTTGGCTGGTATTCCAATGGAAGGTGACTCCCCCGCGGCGGTTGAGACACGACAGGATAGGGATTTACTCCAGACGACAATGGTTCAACAACAGGCCTACTCATACAGTCAGGGCAGGATACACTCTACCCCTCGTCCAAGCCGGAGTTACAACAGGCGTGTTGAAGAGCCAGCTGTGTCAAGCAGTGGACAGAATCATCATCCGACCACGGAGGCCTAACCCGGCACGGGGAAGGAACGAAGCACAGGATTTAGTAGACCAAGGATGAGCATGCCGCAGCGCCAGATTGACTGCACAGGACATGGAGTGACAGCTTACGCCGGTTTGTCCAACCACTACAGTAGAGCCAGGAGTTGCTTTTACCACTTTGGAGGTGCCATGTCTCATACCGGCCCTACGCAATGCGCGGTTGCCGAAGGACTTCAAGGGTCCTCGAAAGGTGCCCAATTACACTACTAATTTATACCCCGAATCATGGGTAGAAAGCTATGAGATGGCAATGGAGATGCTGGACGTGGATGGAGCAGTGTGTGCTAAGTACCTCACTATGATGCTAGGAGGAACAACTCGCACTTGGCTAAAGAGTCTGCCACCCAATTCAATTGGGTCGTGGGACGAGTTGAAGAGCCATTTTATCAACAACTTCAAAGATACCTGCAAGCAACCGATGTCAATTGTTGATCTGGCCGCTTGTGTTCAAGGAGATGGTGAATCAACTACCCATTGGGTATGCTGGGTTTCTGAGATCTTACATTCATTTGACCGCATCAATGTAGATTCAGCGATCATCACATTGGAGGGCAATTGCAAGTTCAAGCCTTTGAAGTTAAGGTTAGGGCGGATGAAGCGTCACTGCAATGATATGGGAACACTCATGGGGGCTCTAGTTAAGTATGTTGACTCTGATAATACCAAGGATCCCGAGTCTGACGAGGAAAAGCCGGGGAAGGGAAAGAAGAGCGGCAACACCAAAGGACAACAGCCTAACCCGGCGGGCAATGGTAACAATGGTAAGCGTAAAGCAGACAATTCAGATTTTGTGGGTAACACCAATGTGCAGGGAAATAATCAATGTCGTAAGGGTAAACCGCCCCTGTGCGGTGGTGGTATGAATCTGGAGTGTTTGTTGAATCAGCCTTGCCCGAAGCACGGGACGAAGGAGGTTCCAGCCAAGCACCCCTGGAAGGACTGTTTCATTATGCGGGAGTTCAAAAATTCTGATCTTTTCCGGTATGATCAGGGCCCATCTGGCGGTTCAGTATCTCATGTGCCGGGTTATGGTGGTGGCGGTTCGAACTCCGGATTCCAGGGCAATCAAGGCAATCAGGGCAATCAGAACAACCAGGGTGGTTATAGTCAACAGAATAATCAGGGGAACCAGCAGCAGTCGGGTTATCAGAGCCACCTGAAGCAGTTGAGTAGTTGGCAGTAGCATGTTTTCACCACTAGCTTGTGCAAGCGCGATCAGAAGCTTCACAAGAGGGTAGTAAACGCTGTTGAACCAGCAGTGCCTGGTTACTTGTGTTGGTCCGAACAACCCATTGTGTGGAGCAGAGAGGATCATCCACCCTGGGTTGACAATCCGGGTCATATGGCTTTGGTGGTGGCGCCCCAGGTTGGAGGTTATAAGTTCACCAAGGTGCTCATGGATGGAGGGAGCAGTATCAATATTCTGTATTATGAAACCTTCTGCCGCATGGGATTGATGGATAAAAATCTTAAACCTTCAAACACTGTTTTCCACGGAGTGGTGCCAGGTAAATCGGCATACCCAGTTGGTAAGATAAATTTGGAAGTGGTATTTGGAGATGACCATGATGGTATTTGGAGATGACCATGATTCCAGGTCAGAAACTTTAACCTTTGAAGTGGTGAAAATCCAGAGCCCATATCATGCCCTATTTGGACGACCGGCTTATGCAAGGTTCATGGCAAGGCCATGTTATGTTTATCTCCAGCTCAAAATGCTGGGACATAAGGGGACCATTACAGTACATGGGAGCCGTAAGATCGCTTTGGATTGCGAAGAGCGTGATGCGGCTTATGCTGAGTCGGTTTGTGCGGCAGAAGAGTTGAAGTTCTACAAGGACAACGTTGATCCGGCAGATATGAATCCTCTGAAGAAGCCCACCATAGAGCATGACCCAACCCTGAAGTTTAAACCGGCTGATGAGACTAAACTTGTTGATTTTGTTCCTGGCGATTCATCCAAACAGTTTAGTATTAGCACTAATTTGGATTCAAAATAGGAAAGCGTGCTCATCGAGTTCATCCGTGAGAACCGGGATATCTTTGCATGGAAGCCTTCTGACATGCCATGTGTACCGAGGGAACTTGCTGAGCACAATCTCAATATTGATCCCAAATTTGAACCGATCAAGCAGTTTCTTCGCCACTTCAACGAACAAAGGCGCAAGACCATTGGTGAAGAGGTAGCCCGGCTGTTGGCTGCTGGGTTTATCATTGAAGTTTTTCATCCAGAGTGGCTGGCCAATCCAGTGCTAGTGCTTAAGAAGAATGGCACTTGGCGCATGTGTGTGGATTACACGGACTTGAACAAAGCTTGTCCGGACGATCCTTTTGCTCTCCCTCGTATTGATCAAATCATTGATGCTACGGTGGGTTGTGAGCGTTTGAGTTTTTTGGATGCTTATTTTGTTTATCATCAGATCAAGATGGCAGTTAAGGACCAGGAGAAAACAGCTTTCATCATTCCCTTTGGAGCCTTCTGCTCTGTGTCTATGCCCTTTGGGCTCAAGAGTGCCCAGGAGACTTATCATTGCTATGTGCAGAATTGTCTTCATACCCAAAGTGGGTGCAATGTTCATGCTTATGTGGACGATATTGTGGTCAAGTCCAGGAAGAAGGAGACATTGATTGAAGACTTGAAGGAGACCTTTGACAATCTTCGGGTGTACAAAATGATGCTCAATCCGGCCATGTGCGTCTTCGGTGTTCCGGCAGGCAAGCTCTTAGGTTTCCTCGTGTCTAACAGGGGCATTGAGGCTAATCCAGAAAAAAATCAAGGCTATTACGTCTCTGGCTAAACCGGCGTGTATCAATGATGTTCAGCGTCTGGCAGGTCGGATTGCAGCCCTGAGCCAGTTTTTCAGCCGTTTGGGAGAGAAGGCGATCCCTCTGTATCAGATGTTGAAGAAAACAGACACTTTTGTTTGGAGTAACACTGCTGATGCGGCGTTCGAGGACTTGAAGAGGCAGTTGGCTGAACCGCTCGTCCTTGCCGCTTTGGTCGACAATGAGCCGTTGTTATTATATGTGGCTGCTAATGCCCGAGCGGTCAGCGTGGCTATTGTGGTCGAGCGCAAGGAGGCTGGGAAGGAATATCCGGTTCAAAGGCCGGTTTACTATATCAGCGAAGTGCTCATCGTGTCAAAGCAAAGATATCCGCATTGGCAGAAGCTGGTGTATGGGTTTTTATGGCAAGCTGGAAGCTTAAGCAATACTTTCAAGGCCATCCCATCACAGTAGTCAGTTCTGCTCCTTTGGGTGATATAATTCAGAACAGGGAGGCAACTGGCCGGGTTGCGAAGTGGGCTATTGAGCTTGGACCGCACAGGTTGAAGTACATGCCACGGACAGCTATCAAATCTCAAGCGCTTGTCGATTTCATCAATGATTGGACAGAGTTGCACGCACCGGAAGACAAACCGGATAACACATACTAGACTATCCACTTTGATGGGTCCAGGCAATTGGAGGGCTCGGGGGCTGGAGTTATCCTCACTTCCCCTCGAGGTGATAAAATTCGTTATGTTCTCCGCTTAATGTTTCCTTGTACTAACAATGCAGCTGAGTACGAGGCCTTGCTCCACGTTCTTCGTGTGTCTAAGGAAATGAACTTAAGCTGGGTACGATGCTTTGGAGACTCTGGTACTTGGGACTCTAAGGATCCACTCATGGCGGCTTACAGACGAGAGGTGGATTTGTGGCTGGTCACTTCAAAGGTTATCAGGTTGAGCACATTGATCGGTGCAAAAACGAAGTAGCAGATGCTTTAAGCCGGTTGGGGTCTCAGCGTAAACCGGTGCCACCCAATACCTTTCTGGATGTCTTGCATACCCCGTCAGTTATGTTGCCTACCGAGGATCATTTGACTATTCCTGATCCGGAGGCACAATTGGTGGCTGCTTTACATGTTATTACGGGTTGGACGGTTCCATATTTGGCGTATATGAACTGGGGCGAGTTACCAGAAGATGAAGTTCTGGCTAGACAGATAGTCCGGCGATCCAAATCCATGGTTTTCACAATGGAGAGTTACACCACTGCAGTGTTTCAGGTGTGTTCTAGCGCTGTGTTTCTCCTGAAGAGGGGCAAGAGATTTTGAGTGAGATCCACGAAGGAGACTGTGGTCACCACACTGGTTCAAAATCCTTGGTCGCTAAGGCTTTTTGTCATGGCTTCTATTGGCTGATGGCTCATGCTGATGCTGAGGACTTAGTAAAGCGGTGCGATGCTTGTCAGAAGTTTTCACACCAAGCTCATGTTTCGGCTCAAGAGCTACGGATGATTCCAATCACTTGGCCGTTTGCTACTTGGGGGCTTGATATGGTAGGACCTTTTAAGAGGTCCAAAGATAAGAAGACCCACATGTTGGTGGCAGTTGACAAGTTCACTAAATGGGTTGAAGCGGAACCATTAAGCAAGTGTGATGCAGCCACGGCGGTTCAATTCATCAAGAAGGTGATCTTCCGCTTCGATTTTCCACACAGCATCATCACATATAATGGCACGAACCTCTCGAAAGGGGAGATGGAGGACTTCTGTCAAAGGGAGCACATCCGGCTTGATGTGTCATCCGTGGCCCACCCCCAGTCTAATGGTCAAGCTGAGAGAGCTAATTAGGAAATCTTGAAGGGTATCAAGCCCCGGCTTATGGTTCCTTTGAAAAGGATGCCTGGTTATTGGGTAGAGGAATTACCTTTTGTGTTATGGAGCATAAACACCACCCCCAATCGATCCACGGGATTTACACCTTTCTTCATGGTTTACAGGGCAGATGCGGTACTCCCAAGTGACATTTGTCGTGATTCGCCCTGGGTTGCCAATTATGTTGAAGCGGACAATGAGCAAGCACGTCAAGAAGCACTGGACCTGTTAGATGAAAAATAGGACATGGCGTTGGCTCGTTCGGCGGTTTATCAGCAAGACCTGTGGCGTTATCACAGCCGCCGGGTTAAAACAAGAACCTTTCAAGAAGATGACTTAGTGCTTCGGCTTATCCAGGATCAGACCGATATGCACAAGTTATCCCCACCTCGGGAAGGACCCTTTGTGGTCAGCAAGAATCTGCACAACAGATCATACTACGTCATTGATGTTCGAGAGCACGCAGACTCACTCAAGTCTAAGGAGGAGACCCGGCGGCCGTAGAACATCGCTCTCCTTCGGCCTTACTACACTTGAGCCATACGCTCCTCTTATGTACAAATTCTTGACAATGTATATATTATGATCAATATAATAAAGCGGCATCCTTGCTACAAGCAGGGCCTCTGCTATTTTTTCCAATATCTCTTGGTTACATGGGGGCTTTAGTTGACAAAGCGGAGTTTTGTCCATTAATCTGGCTATCATGCCACAATATAGCTTGGGAGCTTCACATCCAAGGGGCCAAAGAGAGCCTGGTTGCTATGCACAACTCAAACATAGGCACCCATAGAGCACAACTCACAAAGTTACTTGGGGGCTCTTTGTGCAATGCAACAAAGAGTTTAAAAGGACCCTTGTAATATGCTATCAAGCACGACTTGGAAGCCTGGTGTATTCACCTAAAACCCCGGGTTGACCTGACTTTATCAAGTAAGCCACTCCTTTCCAGGTAATCCTGGCATGACCCGCCGAACGTTTGACAAGTCAATCTTATACAGACCCTGAACTTCTCAAAGTTAAAACGACGATTGGTTAGTTGGAGGCCCATCTTGAAAGGCTTTGCAAAATGGTTTAACTCAGTGCCCTGGCAGCCCATGAAAAGCCTCGAATTTGGGCCTGGCAGCCCTTGAAAAGCCTCGACTACACAGTTTTATTTGCCTTTGTCAAGATTTTTTCTCTTGATGAAATTTTATGTTGAACCGGCGTCTATTGACCCGGCATGACTATTAGTCATCAAATTAACCCGGTGTTCATTAACCCGGCTTGGCTTTCAACTACAAGTTGGCAGACCACATTCAATTTTAACCCAGTGTTTATTAACCCGGTCTGGCATTGACTATACGTCGCCAGGATGATCATCTGGAGTTTATCATAACCCAGGATGGCTTCTTATGCACCAGCACAATATGGTGGGAGTTATTAACACTCAAGAATTGGGTAATCACCCTTACTACAATCAATTTGGTAAACCAACGATGTGATTCCGTATCACATGTATGATCTATTTCATATTTTGATATTCTTGTAGCCTTGGTTATCAACCAAGCTTTATATTGGACATTATGATCCGTCTGGCGGTAAACCGCCAGGACAATATTTTAAACCCATTTTGCACAGAAATAAGATTGCGTAAAATTGATAAGGCATATAAGCAAGCGAGGCAACAATCCTGACGGATCAAACAGTATCACATAGCATTGCACGATGGCGATGGATCAAAGTATTTCAACTAGCCTATTACAAGGCACTTGGGTGCCCAAAAGAATAATTTTTTGTTGCACATAATTCAATCTGTGGAAATTAAGCCGGCCGACGGTTTATGATTCGTCACCAGGTTGACATGAGGTTGATGGATCATCTTGCGCTAGTTCACCCTCCTCCTCCCCATCCACTGGCTGGAAGTCAATGTTTGCCCAGTCAATTCCAGACAAAGCTCGGAAGACAGCTTCATCACTTATAAGATCTAATGGTTCAATGTCAGGGGCATAAGTGTGCTTACGGATTGGCGGGATAAGATTCTGCACTTCATTCACAGATGCATCAATCTGTTTGTTGTCTGCATCATAGTTGGACCGATGGACAGACAAGTCAATTTCTTCGGCCAATCTGCTTGCAAGTGGGCGCATCTCCTTCGTCAAAGCTTTAAGGGCTTCATTGTCAAAATCTGACCCGTCTGCTGTTTGGCTAGGATAGCCATTTCCAATATCTTCCGGATCAAGATCAGCTATCCAAGCTTTGGCTCGAGTTAGTGCAGATAAAGTACCAGCCCTTGCAGCATATTTCTTCACCTCTTCTAGCTAGGCAGGAGTCATGGACAATCTGGCCAACGTATCCTTGATTAAGGTTGGCGGCGGTTTATTGTGTGAGGCTGCGCAGATGACCCATTGAGCATCGGTATAAAGCTGCTATCAAGGTATAGGCAGCCTTCAGTTTCTTCCGCATATCCGAGCCCAGATGAGCAACACGACTACCTGCAACGGTTTGAGAAATTATTGTTAAACCGGCAGTATCAACGAGGTTTACTAGAAAGCTGAAGAAAAGTACTTACCAAAGACAGCAGGAGTCATTGCATTGATTTGCTGCTTCAAGCCTTTCAGCTCTTCTGTTACCGGTTTAAGCGCTGCTTCAGCATCTTCTCCCCGCTTCAGCAAAGCGGTTTTCTCAGTCTCCTAGCCTGCCCGCTCGTTCTTGAAGCCATCCTTCAATTGTTCCATGGATGTTAAAGCACCCTTCAGCTCATCTTTGGCTTTGGTGGTTTTGGCTTGCTGGGACTTAATATTCTCCTGGAGGTCGGCGATTTGGGAATCCTTTCTCGTTAAGTCAGCCTGCAAAATACAGATCATAAGTCGATAACACTTTTTCAAAGTCCCAAGCACATAACAAGTTATACGCTTGGAACTTGGGGGCTAATGCAGATTGTTTCTTCTTAACTGCTATTTTAAGTCCCAAGGCTCAATACAAGTATTCATCTTGGCACTTGGGGGCTAATGCTTATTTGATCAGATAAACCGGATGTGAAGGAACTCAACAAAGATAAGTTTTTTATATTAAAGTACTGGTTCATCTTCAAGAAGATAAACCGGCCCTTGGGGGCTACACAGTTGAAGTTTTTCATATTAAAGTACCGATTCATCTTCATAAGATAAATCGGTCCTTGGAGGCTACAATGGAGTTGATATGAGGCAAAGGAAGAGTTCTATGAAACGGTTCAAGCAAGAATTACCTCATAGCGCTCCTTCATCAAGTTGACTAAACCGGCTTCATAGTCACGACTTGTGTACAGGCGGTTTAGAAATCCAGAGTGTAGTTCTTGAGCATTGAGATTAGCACAGCTGGCTAAATCTGTCTTCCACTTGCCTTTGCCCATAGCAGCAAATTCTTCCTTGGGAGTATGCTTCGCTAAGGCAACCGGGTTACCAGGAACTGTATGACTAGTGCCAGTAATGATAACATCATCATCACCACCTTTTGTTGAGCTTGGCGGAATATCAGTATTCTTGGCTGGACTTGGCGGATGATCTTCATCCTTGGCTGGACTTGGCCGATCAGCAGGATGGTTCATGACATTACCCTCATCCAGTTCAACAAAAGTATCCCGAACCGGAGGTACTGGATCTTCCCGGACAATGTCAACATCCGGGTCATGAGGTTCAGGGGTCTTCTTCGGTTCAAAGGTCTGATTATCATCAGTTGGAACAGTGAGTTTGGCTTTCTTGCTAAGCCTGCCTTTGGCACTGAAAAGAGTAAAGTACAGATATTAGTACAGTAAACCGGAGCAACATGTAAAAGTAAGTCTATTACGCTTTCCCAGGAACGGTCTTGAGTGGAGGCATCTGTGTGGTTGATGAATCGCCAGAGGAGGAATTGGAAGTTCCCTGATAATTTGCATCAGACGGATTAAGAGGATATCGAAAGCAACCCGCCTTGGGATAAGATGTATTGGAAGTACAAGAGACCTCTGGTCGGCGTTTTTGAACTGGAGTATCTGGTAAACTGGAGGAAGTAACTTGTTGGCCACTATGCCGGGTTGTGCGACGGGCTTCATGTTGCTGCGGCTTCAAAGAAAAGTGCGGATCCAAATGAGCGAGAGGATGTGAATGTTTTACTTTCCGGATTGCACGACGGAGTTTTTGTACTAGCACATGATCTGAATCGGAGGAAAGGGAAATTACCTCTACGTTGTCAGCGCGGCTGGCCTCCGCATCATCCTGATAATGGTCATTGTCAATAAGGTGCATGAAAAGTGAACCAAGTGAATCAAGTTCTACCTCTGATGCTGAGTCATCAACATCTTCGGCCGGATCAGGGGACTCGGCGGTTCTCTTCTTGGCAGACTTCTTGGTGACCTTGGACTTAGCCCAAGGTGCTCTCACCGGTTTGTCTTGTGGTTTGGCCGGTTTGTCTTGCTTTTTCCTCTTCCAAAACGGATCATTGCTCTGCAAAGATAAACAGTAAGGCTATCAGCAAGTGTCAAAGAGGGCGGATTAAGACAGAAAAATGCCATTCTTACAGCTGGCGGTTTGTTGAGAGCACAGAACGGACGTAGCCCAGTTTTGCTGCATTCAGCTACCGGTTCATCCAACATCTTCTTGATGAATTCAGTAATCTCGTCATCAGTCAATTGAATGTCAATATAATGTTGAGGGTCTTTCAAATCTCTTGTGTACTTGCACATTAAACCGGAACGACGGCTTAAAGGCAAGATACTCCATGAAACCCAGTAGCGGACAAGATCGACACCGGTTAGACCGTTGGCCATAAAAGCCCGGATCTTAGAGATTTGCATGGCATACTTCATTCGCTCCTTAGTAGTCAGTCGTTGAGGCAGTGGGTGTTCATTGCTGAGTTGGTGAGCACGATAATCCGATAGAGTATTTTCATCTTCAGGAGCAGTGTTTCGCCAGTAGAACCAAGCTTGGTTCCAATCCTTGGGGTGGCTGTGATGTTTGGCATGAGGAAAATTGACTTGTTTCCTCTTTTGAATTGATACCCCGCCAAGTTCAGTATTGGGGTCGTCAGTGAACTCAGTATGGCGGTTCAAGTGAAAGAAATCTCTGAACAACTCAACGGTCGGTTCCTCTTGCAGGTAAACCACACAAAACACTTGAAAGTTGCAAAGGTTGGACATAGAGTTTGGTCCAATGTCTCGAGGGTGGAGTTGAAAGCTGGCAAGTACATTGTCGGCGTTCTGGGAATGGGGGTCCCAGACTTGCCTGCCAGCGGCCTGCGGCGTGGCTCAAGCAGTGGCCCAGTACGGCCCACCTTCGTCAACTCAAGCTCAAGACCCTCGTGAGGGGCCAAGCCTCGCGGGGCGGACGATAGGAAGCTTCCTCAGGAGCAGCCTCGTCAGGCAGGCTCGCGAGGAGGCAGAGAGATCAAGGAAGGGGTACCTCGCGAGGTGCCCGTGATGCAAGCCATGACGACCGAGGCCGGGCGAGCGCCACGCGGGCGCTGGCCTGCGTAGTGTCCTTGTTTCCTCTTTGGTGCAAAGAGAGCAAGCACAGGCCAAGGCATCAGGCAAAGGCTACTATTTCGGTGCAACAAGACCAAGACCAATAGAGCGGCAGGATGGAGGTCACCGTGGAGCCCAAGACGGTGTGATCGTCAGAGTCTTTGGCAGTCGAAGACCAACTTTAGTCAGGATAAGTGTACTAGATGTTCCCCTTCAAAATGGCCAATTGTGGGCGCCCTTCCCGCTCAATATTTGGGAAGAGGACCAGGGCCTCTTTCTCTCTATATATAGGGATAGCCACCACAGTATAGAGGCATCTGGAATCGACCCCTCCAAAGGGACAACACCACCACAAGAGCATCCCTCCCGAGGCTGTTCTTCTTTTGTACTGTTCATCATCAGCCCCTGAGGCAATCCACCACACCACACACTGGAGTAGGGTATTACACCACAATGGTGGCCTGAACCAGCATAAACCCCGTGTCCCTTGTGTGTTCATCGTTCTAGCCTAGATTCTTTGCGAGGCTTTGGGACGTGAGTTGGTAGAGGAGAGATCTTCGCGCGCACCCTAGAGTTCGAACCTCAAGGGTCTGCCAGAACCCGAAATCCGACATTTGGCGCGCCAGGTAGGGGTGCGCCGGTATCTTGTCTTCCGCCGTCTTGCGTTTCGTCATCTGTCGCGCCCATGTCTGACGCTCGCCGAGCCCGTGCTGAGCGTTGGGCTGCTCCCGCGGCCCATGTCGCCTAGACGGCCCCCGTCGGCGGGCCTCCCCGTCGTTCCCCGTCGCCTACCGCCCACGCCACCACTGGCCCGGTGGGGAACGAACAGCATGCATCGTCGTTGCATCCCTCGGTGCAGCGAGAAGGCCGCACCGCCACCCCGTCGCTGACTCCAGCAGGCTCGTCATCGCACGCTCGTCGCGCTCATGCGGACGCGCACGCCGCGTTGCTCCTGGCACGTGAGCTCCTGCACTATCGCCCTGCCGACGACCTCTACGACGAGTGGCTCGCTCGCATCATTGAGCTCATCAACGCCGCAGGGGGCTCCCCTGCACCGTCCCCCTCGCTGCATTGCCCTCCGTCCTGCGTGGGCAACACAGCTCCGGAGGCGCCTCCGCCGCCTCCTCCCCAAGAAGGCACCCTGACCCCAAGGCGCGCGGCCCCTGGACGAGATCCACTGCGTCCAGCGCCCGCGCAGCTAGAAAAGAGCTGCCAAGAAGTCCCTCACCCTCAAGAAGGTGCTCGCGTGCTCCCTGCACCACCACGCCATGACCGTGCTCCTACTCCAGCGTGCCAAGACCCCGTGCTGCTCCTGGCGGCAGCGCGCGGAGACCTTCAAGATCGAGCCCTTTGTCACCAAAGGCCCCCGGCGACCACCGCAGGCTGCCGCGCCTTCACCGCCGAGCTGCGCAGCGTGGCCTGGCCGGGCAAGTTCAAGTCAGATCTACCTCCTCGCTATGACGGCACCGCCGACCCCGCGGAGTTCCTCCAGCTCTACAAGCTGGGCATCGAGGCGGCCAACGGAGACGAAAAGGTCATGGCGAACTGGTTTCCCATGGCGCTCAAGGATGGCACCCGCACCTGGCTCCTAAACCTGCCTCCCAGCACTATCTCCTCTTGGGACGAGATGCGCACTCGCTTCATCGCCAACTTCCAAGGCAATCGTGATCGGCCCCCGGCCATGAGTGACTTGCGCCGCATCAAGCAACAACCAGGAGAGACCCTGCAAAAGTACATCCAGCGCTTCAACAATGCCCGCCTCAAGATCCCCAGGGTGACTGAGGAAGCCATCATCTCAGCCTTCTCCAATGGCGTCTGTGACGTCAAGATGAAGGAAGAACTGGCGATCCATGAGGATTTGTGCACATCTCTGGAGCTATTCAACTTGGCTACCAAGTGCGCCAGGGCTGAGGAAGGGCGCCTCTCCCTCCTCGAGCTTCCAGCTGCTGATCCCGAAGAGAAGAAGCCCAAGGCTAAGGACGTGAAGCACAAAGGAGCAGTTGTGCTCGCAGCTGAGCCAGACACCAAGCATGGCAGAGATCAGCCGGAGTCATCCAAGAGCAGCCGATACTGTGTGTACCACGACCTCCACACTCACAACACCAAGGAATGCCAAGAGCTCAGAGCCGTGTGAGATGCACGAATCGGCCCATGCCCCGAGCGCAACAATCGGGGCTATGGCCGAGGAGGAGGAAGAGGTGGAGGACGATGGGAAGACCGTGGCCCTCGCCAAGGGTGGCATGACCGACCTCGCGAGGACCGTTGGCAGGACCAGCCTCGCGGGAGGGTTGGAGGGATCAGCCTCGTGAGGATAGCCCGCAAGGCAACGCAGGCCTCCCTCCTCTGCCACCACCACCAAGGAGGAATGAAGACCAGCATCAGGACGAGGGGGCTGGGGGCTTCCAGGAGCCCTGTGCTATCGCTTGCATATTGGGAGGAGCTCAAGCCCCGGCCTCTCAGCGCGTCTTCAAGAAGTTTGCTCGCGAGGTGAATGCAGTCCTCCCAAAGCCCGAGGCCTCGAGCCCTCTCAGGTGGTCCACGTGTGCCATCACGTTCAGCTCAGCGGACCAGCTCAAGTGCGCAGCAACAGCTGGGGTCCTCCCGATGCTCTGTTCCCCAGTCATCAGCAATGTGCAGGTCACCAGGACCCTCATCGATGGTGGCGCAGGGCTCAATGTTCTGTCTGTCGAGACATTCAATAATCTCCAAGTGCCTTACGATCAGCTTCAGCCGACCAAGCCTTTCTCAGGAGTCACCGATGGTTCCACCACCCCGATAGGGCAGGTCCACCTCCCTGTCACCTTCGGACAGCGCAAGAACTGCTGCACTGAGCTTATCGACTTCGACGTCGCCCACATTCGCCTACCATACAATGCCATCCTCGGGTATCCGGCCCTGGCCAAGTTCATGGCGGTGACTCACCATGGCTACAATGTCCTCAAGATGCCAGGAAGCGTTGGAGTCATCACAGTCCCCTGTGAGGAGAAGGATGTAGTGTGTTCTCTCGAGCGTGCGTTCCATGTTGCGTCAATCGAAGACCCAGATCACAGGAGCGGGAGCCTTCCCGAGGCAGTCCCTAAGAAGAAGAAGACATCACCTGGCCTGCACCCTCAAGAGGTAGGCACCTCAAGTGGCACCGCATCAGGGTCCGTGCCCGTTCAAGGGGCGCCTCCCTCTGTCGCATAGAAAGGCGCGCTCGACGCCCTCCTCGGGTAAGGCTCGGGGGCTCTCTCCTGGAGGGCCACTGACTTTGCCAAGCTCACGGGGGAGGCGCTCGGGCACCACTTGGAGGCGTGCTTCACGACACGTTTCCTTCAGGAAGGTATGAGGCAAGGAAGGTTCAACCCTCAGGAGTTCATCGCAAGAAACACTTAGGAGCTGCAGAAGTCAAGAGTCATGCGTGGCAGCCGCCCCTTACCCGCCGTAGCTCCCCATGCAGGCGAGGATGGTGGGCTGCGCGTCTACATCGATGTGCCAGGGCTCAACCGAGCCGCGTCTCAGGAGCGCCTCTGGCCCTCGTGCGTGGGACGTTGCGAGGGTCCACCTCACAGCTGCGTTCTCATGCCTCTCGGCCTGCCAAACGCGGCCGCTGCTCACCAGGGGGCTCAGCCACGTGTCAGGGCGGGGCTGTACACGCCCCGGGGGCTCCTCCCGGAGGGGGCCCCCTCCCACGTACCAGTGGAAGCACCATTGCTCCGTGCTGGCTGATGACACTGCCGAGGAGCGGCTATGCCCGTACTCATATGGAAGCGCTATGCTCCGCGCTGGTGATAAACAACTAAGGGCGGCCCATGGCCGCATCAACCTCAGGGAGCCCAGAGCTCAGCGTCCGGCCCTATCGTAATGCCTCCCCTCGGGAGGGCCACGCGAGGGGGCTAGACACAGGGGCTGCGTCCGGGCCACGCCCGGGTGCACGCCACCCATCCAGGTCCCTCGGACCTGGTTCGTCGCGCGCCCCTCCCCGAGCGGAGCCAAGGTACAAAGGCCGTTTGAGCGTCAAGGGGGACTCCTGAGCATCGCGACTCAAGAGCCTAACTGGTCACGTAGCCCCTCACCCCTTGGTTCCGTCCTGGTTTCCGGTCGGGGCTAACAGCGGCTGAGGTATGCGCGGGCCCGGGCCCTGCCGACGTAGAACGACAAATCCACTCCTACGCCTCCCTTCCCTATTTGTTGTTCGCGCATCAAGGGGGACTCCTGAGCATCGCGACTCAGGAGCCTAACTGGTCACGTAGCCCCTCACTCCTTGGTTCCGTCCTGGTTTCCAGTCGGGGCTAACGGCGGCTGAGGTATGCGCGGGGCCGGGCCCTGTCGACGTAGAGCACAAGCAAATAGGAAGGAAAAATGCAAATTCTAGAGAATTCAAAAGCAAATATTACAGGTCATAGATTGTTTCCACAACGCCAAACACAAGTTTAAACGCCTCCATGAGGCATGATGCATGTTGCAGGAATTAAAGCAGGATAGAAGCCGTGAAGAGATCACTTCTTGGCAGCATCATCGCTTGTGGTGGGGTTACGCTGGGCAGCTCCACCTCCCGGAGCCGCGGAGCTGGCAGCATCTCACCTGGGCCTGCTGCTGAAGGCGTGGAACTTCGCTAGCAAGGCCTCTGCTCGGCCCTTCACAGCCTCAGCAGCAGCGGCGCCAAGCCCGCCGATCACAGGTTCCAGCAGGCTGTCGAGGTCGACGTTAGGGTCGCGAAGGTAGACGTGGCTGAGGACACGCATCAGCGCCACAGAAGAAAGGGCACGCGCCTCGGCCTCAGTCGTGGGACCAAGGCCATCTGCGATGTCTTCAAGTGCATGGACCAAGAAGGGAAGCAGTTTGGCGGGACCATCCTCTGCGCCAGCCAGCGGCTTCTCTAAGCCGCCATCATAAAGCGTCTTCAGCGCGGCGTGAGCTCTCTCCTCCACCTTCGTGAAAGCCACCCGATCCTCAGCCAAGACCTTCGCCTTGCCATCTAGCTCAATCCTCTCCGCCTTCAGCGCCTGCTCCAGCGTCTCCAACCGACCATGACGGTCATCGAGCTCAGCATCCCGATCCTTGGCGGCAGCTTCTTGAGTCCTCATCTCCTTCTCCCTCTCCCGGCGGTCGCGGACCTCCTTGGAGAGCTCGTCACGCAGGCCTTGCAGCTCATCCTCCAGTGCCTTGCAGCGGCTCCGGGCATGCACGGCGTCACCCAAGGCAGCATCGCGAGCGGCCTTGGCCTGAGAGGTGGATGGCTTCTCCTCATCGAAGGTCGACACAGCCTAGCTCAGCGCCCGGCCACCAGGTGGGGGTCAGCACTCTAGAGATCTTCTCGCAGTAGGCTCAGCTCGGTAGTGGCGCGGTCCAAGACGGCGGAAGGAGTGAGGGAAGCGGCAGTCGGCGGAGTAGGAGGAGAAGACGGCAGTGTGATCACGGCATCCAGCACCGGGGCCTTCTGAGCCTAGGCGGCCTCGGCAGCAGCGTCAAGCGCGACCGCCTCGGGAGTCGCCAGGGCCACGGGGGCTGGATCCACGCCAGTGCGCCCCACCTGGCCTCGCGAGAACGACTGGGTGGGGGAGGCGCGAGCCTCGCCGCCTCTTTTTCCCGCAGATGAAGGCGCAGCCCCGACAGGCAAACTCACCCCAAGCAGGGCCACCGAGGCCCCTTTCAACCATTTTGCTACTGGCGCCGGCCTGGCCCAAAGGATGCAGACATCAATCCTTGGCAACAGAAACGGGAAGCAAAGCAGAAGTCCAGCAATTACCGATCGTCATTCGCAGGCTCAAGCAACCTCCGGCCGAACTTGAAGCCTGAAAGCCTACTCCAGGGATCAGCCTCGGTAGGTCCGGAAGCAGAGGGCGCGTCAGAAGGGCTGGAGCTGGCTTCAGGCAGCCCCAGGGCAAGAGTGGACCCTCGGGAGATCAAACCCGTCCTGTCCCTCCTCGGGACCAAGGGCGAATCCTCTCCGCCTCGCTTGGCACCAGCCTCGTCATCGTTCGGCATGGAGCGGAGGGCTCTGGACCTGCGCCCAGGGGAGGTTTCACATGTCTCTTCAGCGGTCTCTTCGGAGTCGTGCTCCTCTTCCTCCTCCTCCTCGCTTTCCTCCTCCTCCTTGCCGGAGTCGCTGGAGAACAAGTCCACTGTTGCCATTGCCGCCATGTCCTCGGGAGCTGCCGCCGGCACCAATCCGTCTCTGTTGAAGGTGTGCGTGGCGCTCACTACCAGCCCCCAGTCCTCGCAAAGGAACAAGGGGACCAGAGCGCCCTCCGGGCTCGCCACATCCTCCTCGGCCAAGGAGCGGAGGGCCGTGGCCAGGTCCTCATCGACCAGGGCCTCAGAGCTCAGGCAGAGGTCGGCGTCCGCGTCTCCGAGCATCCACAACAGGCGTGAGTGCACCTGAAGTGGAGCCACCCGGTGCACCAAGAACTCCCTCAGGAGCATGGCCTCGGACAGCTTCGCCGCCACCAAATTGCCTGGCCTCAGATCCGCATTAATCTCCTTCAGCACCATCTTCGCCTGACGGTCATCAAGCTCCATGCGAGACCACGCATCGACGGCCTTGGGCTGCCCCGTAGGCAGTGCCAGTCAGGGGTGGATGCGCCCGACATCCACCATGACCCACTTGCTCCGGAAGCCTTCGATCCTCTTCCCCGTCTTTGATATGGTGTTGGATTTGGAGTATGCAACAAAGCTCGCACATGCGGTGATGTGAGCACCAGAAACCCGGAGGGAGAAGAAATGGCGCAGCAGGGCTACTGAGGGCATCACCCCGACGTGAGCCTCACAGTAGTAGGCGAAAATTGCCAGGAGGAGGACAGAGTTGGGGTGGAGATGCAGGGCGTGCAAGTTGTAATGGCGAAGAACAACAAGGAAAAACTCGGAAAAAGGAGGCGCCAGGCCAGCGATGATGGCGCTCATGAAGAATGGGTAGTAGGTGCTCCCCTTGCCTTCCGGCTGGACGGAGCCGGGCTTGAGCACAGTCTCCCCCTCGTTGCCCTGCGCCACCATCAAGCGCGTGAGGGCAAGATTCTTCTCCGACATATTCGGGGGATCCAGAGCTGGCGAGTACCAGGCTAGCGGGGCCCCGGCCGGGGTCTTGTGAGGCGCCATCGCTCGCCGGAGGTGAGAGATTGAGATAAATCTGGAGGATTCCGGAAGTGAGGAGATGAAGGGCAAGAAAGGGGATCTAAAGCAAGACAAATGGGAGCAATGAAGGCAATCCTGAACTAGACCAGCCCTTTTGTCAGATGGGTAGTTGTCGAGGCAGCGTGGGGAAGCGGAGACGCCCACGTCCAATCAACCGCCACGCGGCACCCAAGGTCGCAGGCTGTTGGGGCCTGTGGCGCTTCGCACTTGCCCCTTCGCTTCTCTGCTAAGCCAAGTCTGGGTGCGCCTTGGGCCCGGGGGCTACTGTGGGCGTTCTGGGAATGGGGGTCCCCAGACTTGCCTACCTGCGGCATGCGGCATGGCTCAAGCAGTGGCCCAGTATGGCCCACCTTCGTCAACTCAAGCTCAAGACCCTCGCGAGGGGCCAAGCCTCGCGGGGCGGACGACAAGAAGCTTCCTCAGGAGTAGCCTCGTCAGGCAGGCTCGCGAGGAGGCGGAGAGATCAAGGTAGGGGTACCTCGTGAGGTACCCGTGACGCAAGCCATGATGACCGAGGCCGGGCGGGCGCCGGCCTGCGCAGTGTCCTTGTTTCCTCTTTGGTGCAAAGGGAGCAAGCACAGGCCAAGGCATCAGGCAAAGGCTACCATTTTGGTGCAACAAGACCAAGACCAACAGAGCAGCAGGATGGAGGTCACCATGGATCCCAAGACGGCGTCATCGTCAAAGTCTTTAGCAGTCGAAGACCAACTTTAGTCAGGATAAGTGTACTAGATGTTCCCCTTCAAAATGGCCAATTGTGGGCGCCCTTCCCGCTCAATATTTGGGAAGAGGACCAGGGCCTCTCTCTCTATATATATATATAGGGCTAGCCACCATAGTATAGAGGCATCTGTAATCGACCCCTCCAAAGGGACAACACCACCACAAGAGCATCCCTTGCGAGGATGTTCTTCCTTTGTACTGTTCATCATCAGCCCCTAAGGCAATCCACCACACCACACACTGGAGTAGGGCATTACACCACAATGGTGGCCTGAACCAGTATAAACCCCGTGTCCCTTGTGTGTTCATCGTTCTAGCGTATATTCTTTGTGAGGATTTGGGACGTGAATTTGTAGAGGAGAGATCTTCGCGCGCACCCCAGAGTTCGAACCTCAAGGGTTTGCCGGAATCCGAAATCCGACATACATCACTGAATTTTTTTGATCTGGGAGGGCTAAACCCTCGGTCCAGATGATGTACAAACACAATTACCTCTCTGTCTTGAGGTTCAGGAGGACATTCAGTACCTGGGACCCTCCAATGAATGGTTTCCTGTTTTGCTAAAGCGCCAGTTAAAACGTACCCGGTCAGCTGCTCTTTGGTGACCCGGGAACGAACCCAATTGCAAGCAGAGAACTGTTTGGCCATTGTCAATCCGGGGGATTCAGTGAGAGCATATGTACATGTTAAATCGGATACTTATGTTCAGGTAAAGTTGGAGGTTTAAGTGAGGGCTAATGGTACCTGGCGGATTATCATTTTCTAAAGGTTAAAACGCCTACAGTAGAAGACGCAGATATGAGATTTCACAAGATGGTGTAACAATTTTGGATCTACCGCAGTTCAGTAAAGAAAATTTTCAGAGCCCTAAAATGGCGACAGCAGAACAACAAAGGTCCAGATGGGATCTGTTCCGGAACGAAGAGATATTATGGCAAAGCAAAATAAACTACAACTTCAGCCGCAAAAGGAAGATGTCAAGTTTGTCTAGCTTCAATGAGACAATAAGGGAAAGCAGATAAACAACGATGAACACGGATGAACACCGAAGAACAATGAAACCCTAATGCAGATCTAGTAGTCGGAAAGAGGAGTACTTACAGGTGTTGCGGGGCAGCGGAGGTGCGTCGCGGTGTTTCTGGTCAAGAACAGGTTGATGCAGCGGCCTTGTTGGTGCAGATGCGAAGGTCGAGGGCGGCGGCGAAGCTCGAGCTCTTCGGGGTCGCGATGAAGGAAAAGAGGCGAAGAGGCAAGGGGAGAATAGAAAGGACTCCCGGTCTTATTTATAAAGGCAAAGGGATAAGTGACAGGTGCAAGAATCAAGGAGCCGAAAATTGGATATCTGATACAGCTGTTGCCTCGATATTCGGAGATCAATTAATAAAGGGAAATGTTTATAGGTTTTTTGCGCAGATGACGTCATGGCGGTTTAAGGCAATTCCAGAAGATGACGTCACGGCGGTTTACAAAGACAATACAAAGATGTTCAAATTAGATTTTCTCAAAGTTGAAGATTGACATGAACAAGTTCAAATCAATGTGGGGCCTAATGTTGGGGATATGACTACTGAGTTAAACCACCCAGGAAGGGGCCGGATTACACTCATATGTAGTCATCTATATAGAAGCCCATGAAGACAAAGGCTGTGGCGCTTTAACTATGGAAGCTTAGAGGCTGAGAGCCCAATGGCGAATTAGGGCCCATAGTAGTAAACCACCATAGATGTTTAACTTGTATTGTAAGTCTGGGAAAGGACAAACCGAGCCGGACACTTGTATGAGCCGGCCTCGGGATTCTGTAAACCGGCGGGTGTCAACCTGAGTACATAAAGGGACGACAAGGCGGCGGTTCAGGGACAAGAAACAACAACTCGAGAACTAGGCAAAGCATATTTGCTCCCTGGTAATCGAGACCACATCAAAAACACCACAACTGGATCGTAGGCTTTTACCTTCACCGCAAGGGGCCGAACCAGTATAAACTCCATGTGTCCTTTGTCTGGTTTAACCCCTCTAAGCTAACCCGATCGCGATGGCTCCATGACTAAGTCCTTTCCCTAGGACATCTTACGTGATAATTCCACGACACCATACGAAGGATGAACCATGGCTCCTGCCAAGGCTGATCACGGGAGGGCAGCAGCCGATTCTTCTGGAGGTCGAAGGGGTTGCCTACTATGAGGCCTATCCGACCCAGGACTCTTCTGTCATTCGTAAAGTCTACAGTAACGAATTTGACTAGGCCGTCCTTGAGGAAGTTCTTAAAATCCTGGCACTCAATGTCGGCATGGTATATGTGGTAGACCAAGCATAAGTAATGCACGCAAACCTGGATCACGGCGGGCTTCTTCTTCTCTTCCTCCTTTAGATCCATCTCTTTTCCCAAGACTGTGGTGTACTCAACATCTAGCCCAACGACCCACTCATCATTTGAGTTTTCGAACATGCGTCTGAAGCGAGCAAGGCATCCTTTCACCGTTGCGGAAGAACAGGTGTAGATGATGTCGAACTCATCGTCGGTGATGATTCTAACCTTGTATTCACTGCCGATCATGGAGATTTTGGACGCCATGGATTTGGTAGGAGGGTTTGGATTAGTGGAACTGCCGTAATGTGAAAGTACAGGACGACTAGGAGTGAACTATCGTATTGTTAAATGGCATCCAGGGACGAGTAGGAGCAAACTACCAGCGGTTTTTTGATTGTAAAACTACTGAGTGGGGCGTGCGAAAGGTAGGGTAGTGGCTTGCCTGGTGGATAAATGGATTCATGCACAGTACTATGGGGCCCAGTTAGATGTCATGTCTACTCGACACCCAATTAAATGGCTTTCGATGTCATGTCAAGCGTCAGGAAAATTATAGGTGATACGAAGCTTTCCATTCTCCCATGATACGGGCTTCCGAGAGCCCTTGGATCTAAGATCGAACGGTTGCATGGCGTGATTCTAGACCTATGGGTGAATATCCTATCCTGGAGGGTTATTCTGCAAATTTTCAGCAACTTAGCATGCGATCATTCGATCTCAGATCCAAGGGCTGCCAGCGGCCCGTATCATGGTCGCGCCTACCACAACCATCACCTCGCTCGCGCGGTCGCGCCCTTGGAGATTTAACACGGTGCGTTAGGCTATCTGATGTTGGCATGTCATACATAGTCATCACTTAGTCACTCATACTACAACAAGTTTAGCTATAAGGTTGGCTATAGGAGTATTTTTTTACTTCTCTCTATCTATTTCTTCGTAGTATTTATTGCATTTGCCAAGGAGTGACCTCTTCCAATGAAATGGTGCTTAGATGAGGTGCTAAGGGCATTAAATGGCTTAGCAATCAAGTCCCCAATGCATAGGTGCTTAGTTTTTTGTTGCTAAGTTTGCTTCATTTAATTAGCTATAGGCTCAAAATTGTCTTTTCACCTAGGTACACGCGCTTAGCACCATTACTTCCTTGGGTCACCAAACTAGTCCCTCTCCTCTTAATTAACTTGCCACATCAGACTTTACGCCTATGTGGCAAGCTTAGCACCTGTAAGAGCAAGTAAGTACAATAGTGGGCTATAAGCCCGCTTTACATGGCATTTTTGCATATGTGGAGGAAAGAGGCAATGAAAAAGTGGAGGAGTGGGCTCTCATGCAAGAGCCAGCCTCTACATGGTGGAGCATTGGGAGAGGCACCTGTATGGAGGTGGTCAGGAATCGGGAGACTCACGCCGGTCGTAACGCAGCAGTTAAAATGATAATGGCAAGTCAAATCATGGGGCCCCACCTTTCCAGCAGTAACTCGCTGTCAAATCACACATCCCTATGTTTGCAGCAGCCTACTCCCTCATCTTCTCGCCTCTCTGTTGAACCGACTAGGTGGAACTGCCCCGCCTACTGCGCAGGAAAAGCCCCGCCCACAACTTTTAAATAGTACAATATACTAATTTTGTATCCATGGATTGTGACATGGAGCAAAGCCTCAAGAAAATGGCGGTACACATGTACGGAGTATACAGCACGCCCATCATGTTCGCGTCGCACCCCCGATGGTCGGTCTGTCTAGCACGCCGCTCTCCGAATGGAATGCGCGTCATATTGGGTTTGCACACACATGTGGGACCGCAATTGAGAACCACCATAGGCACACTCCCCGGCCCCGCAAGTCGGGTGAGTTAATAGAAGAGAGAGACGAGCGATAGTACTAGAGAAGTGTTGTAGTACATACGTTGTGCCTGGACGATCCCTGCAAGTCACGGAAGATCAGTTCGTCCATGCATGTGACCAGACTCCAGCAGACACACATGGATTGGCTATCGTCTACATATCGTGCAGGATGTGTTGTACAGGGCTGTAGTTATGGTGAGAAATCTAAAAAAAGGTTTCTTGTCATCTCGCAAAATTAGGTGTCATGTGCTTTGGATCACTGCGAGGGTTAAACAGCGACAACTGAGTTGGGCTAGTCATTGGGGGCACATGCACGAAGACTACACGGCTGCCATCTAGGTCAAGCCAGCTATGTTAATTAGGACATCTATCGACGGACCCCTTTTCTATGAGTTTATCTTTAATTTGAGCTTTGATCCTCGTCTAGTTTGTCCGTCGGGATTCATCTTGTCTCCTTTGGGTAGTGATGTTATGATTTCTTGTCATGTGGCATTTTTCATGTTAGACTAGTCATAGTGGAGAGTAACATACACTAGTAACACACATATATCCCTAGAATATGTTACTACCTTCATAGTGGGTAGTAACATAAGTGTGGTAACATGCAAAGCTTCATTTATTAGGTTATAGACTCATATTGCATTGGAACATGTGATGTTACAGTAACTAGCTAAGTTACTCAAACTACCTCTCACCTCATTAACTCATTGCCACATAAGCAAATTTGCTGAGTTGGACTCGATGTTACTGCTGAAGTTACTACGACTGTGGCTAGTCTAATGACGGCACGTTATAATCCGGTGCTTCATATCAAAATGACGACAACTGCGCCTCCGGGGCACGCGCATGAAGACTTCTCGACGGTCATTGACGGGGTCAAGCCGGCTCCGATAGAAAAAAGAAAACGAGTACTCCACTATATAGGCAGGAGCCTCCGTGCTTGCTTGCTAGTGTTGCTCTCTTCACACTGTTTCGTCCTCTCCAGATCTAAGCACGACAGCGGTGGCCACACTCTCTCTCTGCTCACCGCTGGTCACAGATCCAGCTGGATCCTCTCCGCGGGGGAAGGTGAGAAGGTGCAACATTCACGCGGTCGTCCTCGGCAACGGCTCTTACCCACTGCCGGCGCGTCCCGATCAGCGTGCCTTGCCGTTCTCTCCCAAGCATCACTGGCGAGGGAGGGCCTCCGACCCCTTCTTCCTCGCTACCGTAGTGTGGGCAGATTCAGCCTCCCGCCACCCACCTAGCGACATCCCGGCGACCCTCGGGTATAACTTCCTTCGAAACTGGCCCTCTCTACTTCCTGAGCTCTTGATGTTGCTGCATTTGTATCTTTTACTCTTTCTCAGGCCCCCTCGTAGATAGGATCGATTGGCTGTTCGAAAACCACCTAATTTTTTACTGTTAAGAGGTAAAACTAGTTCATGCACTCGAATCTAGTACTACTTGGTTCAAACAAGGAAGAAAGGGCGTGGGGGTGGGGGAAGATTTTTTACCTAAATCTAGGACTTGGTCGAAAGAGGAAATAATGGGGGCGAAAAGTAGTAGAGACTGGCTATCCAACTGGTCTCTAGGTCTAATAGGGAAATAAAGGGAAACACAAGCAAACTCAATATAAACCCGATCTATTGGTTGAAAAAGGAAAGAAAGTGGGGACTGGGGGACAAGTCAACAGAGTAAGTCCAGCACTAGATTTGCTAGCCTCACACAGTATTAGGTGGCTATACCAAACAAAAATGGGACCAACCCAGATATCATGTTCTGATGTTTGTTGCCCCAGGCCACTCTTATGTAATGCCACTGGTAAAATGTAGCAGTCGCACTGTTAAAAGTAAGGACAAGTTAAACCAATGTTGTTTTCAATGTAATGCCTCTAGTAATATGAATCAATGACACTTTTTTTCATGTCCTGCTAAATTTCCCATTAAGATAAGTTGCTTCTTTTTGTTAGAAATGCAACTGTCCTGGTCCGCCTACTCTCCCGTGCCCAAATACCGACTCTGGAGCAGCTATTAATGTAACGTTGCTTGTAAAATGAAGCAATCGCACCATTAAAGTAATGTCGTATTTAACGGTTGTCATAGTTAATCCTAATGCCCACTCTAATATCTAGCTATGTTGCTGCTTTAGAAATTGCTACCGTCCTTGTAGGATTGCCATTCAGATAAGGAGCATGCTTCTTTTCATTTGATGCATGTTTCATCACTTGTTAGTCACCCTCCTTTCCACATTTTTTGTGCAAACAGAGATATACATTTCACACTTGATCTTAGTTGAACTGCACAAATGATATCCAAATTATATTTGAACATTCCAGGACCTTCACGACCAACCTTGATGTTGCTCAATTCTATTGCAACTAATGAAGAAGAAGCTCTGTGGGTTTTGTTTTTTGAGGGAAATGGAACCGGGGTTGGAACCCTTTTCTTAAAGAGGAAGAAGAAGAAGCTGCTAGCTCATGGGACATTGCTTCATTTTAGGTGAACTGCACCAAAATGTCCCACGAATTGAATCATCCATGTTGGTGACTGGTGTCATCCCTTCTACGATGGCGTTGACTGCAGATATGGTTCCCATCACGAGGTATGTTCCTTTTTGGTCTGACCGTTTGCCAAAGATCCTGCACGCTGATCCTGCTCTTGTGCTACTATTTTGCACTGCAATGATAAAGCAGTAATGTTATTATTTTGCACCTTAATCTAGTGGCACTATTAATTTGAGGCAATGTTTTGGCACCACTAGTGCCACTATGTTTTTTATATATCGAAAGGGGGGGTTCCCTCCGATTTCATTAAAGGAACCCAACCATAGAGAACCTTTATCCGACAACATCTCAGTGTAAACTGACAGTTATGAAACTACTACTAGAACAGACCGAGTACTAGTAGGAGACAAGTTCACCATAATCTAGGAAGGTAGGGGGACGCAACACCAGCTCGACCAAGTTTGGATTACAACCCAAATGCTACCACATAAACATCAGGGGAAGATAGGGAAGGAAAGAGCCAGCTTCAGCAACCCAGTCTAAGCACCCCCGGCCTCCATCCTTGCGACGCACGGTACACCTCGTTTGCCACCTGCTCGACCCTAGTGTCATTGATAAAATGAAGTAATAATACAGTTAAATAGAACGAATGTCATCTCTATCATTTCATTTCCAATGTAGATAAAGAAAGTGCTTCTCTTTGTTAATGTATGTTTCATCAACTAGTCGCATTGTTAATGTTTAAGCATTTCTGCAAACTAGGGTGCTTAATTTTAGTTGATCTACACAAAAATAGAGATTTGAATGTCTCAAGGCCCCTCCTTCTACTACCGTTGTTCACCGATGTTCATCACTGGCAGAAGGTGTATCGGGGAGACTTGGCATGATTTCCAGTATGAGGCGTCGCAGGGCCCATCTCGCCCTCGCAGCATGGCATACTATGATACTATCACAATATTTTCTTCTATTTATTAGTGTATGTTTAATCAACTAGTGCCACTATAATTTAATCACGCTTTTTCATTATCTGTGCAAACAAGGTTATTCAGCTGCATTTTGGTGGAACTACACAAATGTATGTATGGAACCGACATATATGTAGAGTGCGAGGTGTGCCAAGTAAAAATTACCGACACCAACCATGCTCCATGAACGCATTGGCATCCATCACCACTAGTGGCATGTGTGGCGCTCTCTGTGGATGGATCTTTCTTGGCAGCAAATCCTGTAACCAAATACTAGTAGCTTATATTGGCAGTTTTCTAGGGAGAACTCTTTTCTGAAAGAAGCACCAATCTATTTTCTTTTTTTGTACACAGTGTCACAACTTTGATCCAAAGGTCCAGAGCTATTTTAGGGTGATTGGCGTAGTACTTGGAGACTGATTGTAAGCATGATTTTCATTAGTTGTCACACTGATTGTAAGCATGTGCAAATGGAAGATTAGGTTAGTGCGAAGCTTACCTTAAACCCTACCGCTGCCGTTGAAACGAGGCGAGCGTCGAGGGAACCATGGAGAATGGTGGGGAAGCTACGTCGCGCCATCCGGCCTCCTCTTGTGGTAGGAGAACAAATACTCCTGTGGCTCCGGCTGGCTCTGCACCCTCACGAATGGCACACCGTACTCGATCGATTCGTTATCCTTTGGGTGCTCGACCTTCGACCTGTACGCCCACCACCTCCGCCTAACTTTCGCCTCGGGCAAATATGTCTGATCCATCGCCTAGAGGAGATACTCGATGAACTCGAAGGACTACGGCGTGACTGCGGCCAAGGAGTACATCGCTACCCTCATCGTCACCGTCTCGCTCTTTCGCATACATTGCCACATGGCCCTCACCGTCCTTGAAATCTCCCACTCATTGTCAAACCAAGTAAGGATCTCCTTCAACCTGGCTAACTTTGCTTGGTCGCCACTGGTGATCTGCCTGATTCACTGCTGCATCCTCTCCATAGATGTCCTTTTGAGTGGTCCGGTGCTAGCTTTGGAATATGGAAGGAGAGACGATGGTCTTCCAATAGAGAAGAGGGAGAGTCGAGACGGTGGTTTTGGAATGGAGATGATGGAGAGGAGAGGAGGTGGTTTTGCAATGGAGAAGAGGGAGAGGCGAGACAGTGGTTTTGGAATGGAGATGATGGAGAGGAGAGGAGGTGGTTTTGCAATGGAGAAGAGGGAGAGGCGAGACAGTGGTTTTGGAATGGAGATGATGGAGAGGAGAGGAGGTGGTTTTTGCAATGGAGAAGAGGGAGAGGAGCGTGCGGCGGCGATTTAGGATTGGACAAGAGGGCCGGTGCGTTGTGACTGGATCAAAATCAAAACCAATTTACCCTTCAATTAAGAAAGCGGCCCCACATTAACTAGTCTCCCTTTTATTCTAGTCATAATTGACCATAATTTTCGCAAATAAAATATATGTTATACATTGCAAAAATAATATAATTTGAAAGTACATTCAGATACGAACCAAATGATACAATTTTTGGTGACATGCATTCACATTTTGATTGTCAAATATAGTACGTGGTCAAACATTGAACCAAAATACGCAAAACAAAAAAATACTTCCAAGACCAGCGCCGCTCTTCCGCTCTTCTCCTCTTAAAGCACCGCCGCTCCTCTCCTGTTCCAATCTAAATCCAGCACCGCTCCTCTCCTCTCCCATTTTAAAACCACCGCCCCTCCTCTCCTGCTCCAATCCAAAACCAGCATCGCTCCTCTCCTGTTCTAATCCAAAACCAGCGCTGCTCCTCTCCTCTTCCATTCAAAACCCACTACCGGCGAGTGAAGGTGATGTGGAGAAGTAGATCTATGGAGGAGTACAACCGATACGTGAGGATCACAGACGGCGACCCTGTGAAGCTAGCTAGGATGTTGGAGATACAGTATTGGTTTGACAACAGGGACCAACTAGCGGCGATGACGACATCCATGGCCAAATATCCACAATAGAGCGAAAAGGCGGCGATACTCCCGGAGGGAGTCGTGCGGGAGTACATAGAGCTGCTCCTCTGGGCCATGGAGCAAACAGATTCACCGAATCTGATTGTGAGGGAGCGGTGGTTGGAGTATCGATCCCAGATGGAGCATCCACCAGAGATTGAAGGATCGAGCATCTACAGGGTGACGTTTTTGAGGGTGTCGTGCCAGAGCGAGCTGGTGGAGTCTTTGTCGACTGAACCCAACTGCAAGAGGAGAAAAGCAGTTGGCCCGACGACGCTTCCCCACCGTCCTCTCCCTCGCCTTTCACATCGTCTCACGGGACGGGTGCCTACCACCGAGGAATAGGAGGGGACTGCCCCCCCCCCCCAGCCCAATAGTCGGGCAGGTTGTGAATTGTTAGGAGGAGCTTAGGGTTGTCAGTTTTTGCAGGTTGTGAATTGTGTTTTGTGTTGTGTATTTTGAGAGTACTTTCAGATATGAATGTCTTTTGAATTTCAGATTTGCAGTATTGAGGATATGAAGTATTTTATGAATTCTAGAGATCTATTTTTAGCACTTAAAAAATGTAGTTTCATAAGAGTATAAAAGTGCAGACAATGTGATTCTCAGAGAAGAAATTGCAAGTTTCAGTTTCAGATAAGAAACTGCAAGTTCAGTTTCAGATAAGAAACTACAACTTTCAGAGGCAGAGCATTTATATTAACACGGCCTTTTCAAAGAGTGTTAACATCATGTTGGAAGTTTTATTCACGCTCGAAAATGGAACTACCAGCCAGTTAACATCATGTTGATCAACATTCATGCATAGCACATCTTCATATGATGCACAGTCAAAAAGATATGCTATTTCCAAAATGCCCACACAATGTCGAGTGTGCGAAAAACAGAGAAAACGAGGGACAAAGTTTTGGCAAGTGTTAGACGTGGTGTGCATAGATGACAATGGGGACCCACATGTCAATAAAGGTAGAGGCAAAAAAATTGGAGATATTTTCCCTACATCAGGTGGAATGGAACCCGGGCGGAACAGCTGTCGGTAGTGTCACTTGGCCACTAGGCTAGTTCAGTAGTTTCGTTACTAATAAGGCACTTCCTTAGGTGGTCGGATCTCCTACCGCGCCTTTGTGCGCTCGCCGTGGCGCCGTTGTCTACCATTGTGAACATGCTGAACAAACGAGAGTAATCTGGAGAGGACTGTACATGGAGAGGCGGACAGTTGGGACCCTCTAGGTCTATGGCCGTATGCAAGCAAGAGCCTCATCGAGAAAAACACTTCCTCCTAATGCTATTCTGACGTTGGGGCCCACGGGTTTGTCAACATAGTTACATTTTTTAGGTGCTTCAACATAGTTACTATAGGAGATAAATTCACAACGAAGCCGAGGAGCTGGCAGGTATCATTTATTATCACTAGGGCAGCAAGTATCAGCTAGGTTTTGGGCTGCCCCGTCTAAACTTCATTTTATAACATCTGCAGCCCACGACATGCCGGTTTGTATTTTCTTGAGGGCCGTCATGTATCGACCGGCCTATGGACCTCCCACCGAGGTTTTATTTGAACATCGCCAGCCCAATTTATGTATTTTTTTGAAGAAAACGCAGAGGTTTGTTCTATTTTTCTATATAATAATAGGAACGCCTGGTCCAACTTATGTTTCCCTTCTAACTATATTGTATATATTTAAATTAGTTTATATGTTATTATATATTACTGTTATTGTCATCATATATTTAACAGATACTTACATAGGTAAGAAAACAATATCCCACATCTTATTAACTTATAAAAATAATTTCTTAACAATAAAATCATGGATTGTTTTGGCAACGAAAATCATGGTGATTGTGTACAAAAGCTTGGTAAGATTTAAGGGCCAATGTAATAATAAATCACTTATTATTTAAATATATTTATAACAAAATGCTCAGCCCCTGTTTATTTTTTGACAACATTGCTATGCCCAACCCAACATTATAATTAGAATTAGCCCAGCAAAATTGTGTATTTCGAGAAAGTGCAAATGGACTGTAATTTTTTAGGGAAAAAATAAATGGGCCACATGGACGCTACATTATTTGTTCACCCAGCTGAGCTAATGGGCTGTAATTCTAAAAGAAAAGAGATTAAATTGACTGTAAATTCTACCCCGCAAAAAAAAGACTGTAAATTCTGAAAAAATGGGTTGAATACGTGCCACATTTTTGGAGGCCAAAATGTGGGCCAATAGGTCGAAGCCAACGCAAGTCGTTGTCAACTTAGTCAACAAATGATTCTCACATTGTTAGCCATTGGATTTACATCCAACGACCGACATCCATCTTCAATCTCTCGTCTTCTTCCTCCAGCGCCACCGGGAACACCTGCTCCCGCCTCCTGCTGCTAGCAGCTCTGCTTAGCACGCTTCGCTATGAAGCGCTACTCCATCGTTGGCCAGGCCATCCCTCCACCCCTCCACACCTCCTGTTCTTCTCCACCGACTGCCGAACCACACCGCACCAGAACCAGTTAACCGTCGTACACCTCTCCGTCTGCGACTCTACTCTCGCGTCTTCCCATCTCCGGCTCGTTGCTGTCCGGGGCCTCGCCATCATCCACCACCTTGCATGCGCTCGGTGCAGAGTGGCCAATGTGGTCAACGAATGACACCATCGGAAGTAGACTGTGCGTGGATAGGCTGACAGCTGGGTCCACAGCCACATGCAAGGAAATGCCTCCTTATTACGTGCAAAATAAGGATTCATCCACCTGACAACTGGGACCCACTGGAAGGGCCTTTGTATTTCGTGAAAAAAAAGTTCCCCCCACTAACAGGTCGAACCCACCAGCTATATCTTCGCACACAAGGAAGTGCCTCCTTATTATGCACAAAAATAGAATACCCCCTGCTAGTTGGGACCCACCATAGTGGGAGGCTAACTTGTGGGCCAACTAAGTTGACGGGGACGGAGGGCTTTGTCAACTTAGTCAATATGAACAATTCTAGCTCTAGTGATCATACGATGTTCATCCAACGGCCGTAGTGCTTCTTCAACCTCTGGTCTTCTTGCTCCAGTCGCCCAAACCAGCACCAGTCGTGTCGTGTGCTCCTGCCTCCCGTCACCGGCTGGGATGCCGCGGAGGCCTCACTGCCCCCTACTACTCCCACCGCTGGCTAGGCCATCCCTCTACTCACCCACACCCCCTGTTATTCTGCAGCGACGGCGGCGTCACACCGGAGCCGAACCAGTGAACCCTTGTACTCCTCTCTGCGTGGGCATGCACTGTCGCGTCTTCCCCGGCTCCGCGTCATCCCCTTCCTAGGCCTCGCCCTCGTCCACCGCACTGGTGCTCTCAGCGCGGCGTGGTCAACGTGGTCAAGGAACGACTTCCATCGGAAGAGTACTGTATGTGGAGAGGCTGAAGCTGGGTCCACGACAGCTGAAAGGAATTGGCTCCTTATTATGCGCAAAATAATTATTCCTCCAGCTGACAACATGGACCCATCGGGTGGGCCACTGTATTTCGCAAAAAAAATGTTTCCCCCTGACTGCTGGGACCCACCAGCTACATCTTCGCACGCAAGGAAGTGCATCCATATTCCAAAAAAATGATTCGCCCCCTGACTGTTGGGACCCACCAGCTACATCTTTGCACGCAAGGAAGTGCCTGACAGTTGGGACCACCCGGTCGACGCGTACGTAGCATTGTCATTCTGGTCGCGTATGTGTACGTACATACGATTGGTCTGTCTGTGGGCTGCAGTGATGAACCGTGGCCGTGTAAGGAAGGGCACGTGTCATAGTAGAGGTGCGCACGTAGTATGTACACGTACGTACAACTGCCAGGGTGCAAGAAAGAAAATACGACCATGTACGTACATATGGGCGGGGTCTCAAACGCCTACTCGCGCATATGTACGGCCAGGGCTCGTGTACATGGTTGGCTCAGAACGAAGAAACTGCATCGTCATCGTGTTCATGGGGAGCCAACCAGCTGGTTCGGAATGGAATGCGTCGTCGTGTTCATCGGGAGGGCTTGGACGGAATAGCCGATGGAAACGAGGCCTAGCGTACCATAGAACGGAGGAAACAGCCTTGTGTTCGGCTGGCCACGTTCAAAGCGGGATCATGTTCATCGGGAGGGGTCTGCCATATCGCAAAAGGAAGGAAAAAGACTTCTGTTCGACCTCCTACGGTCAAAACAGGGTCCTGTGATCGGGAGGGGTGTGGCATACCGCAAAATGGAGGAAACGGACTTGTGTTGGAGCGCTACGGTCAAAACGGGGGTCCTGTTCATCGGGACGGGTGTGGCATACCGCAAAATGGGACTCCACGGGGGTACTGTTCATCTCCACCATCAAACTCCTCCAACCTCCACGGGCTACTGTTCATCCACCGTCGACCTCCTCCAGCCTCCACCTGTGACTGTTCATCCACGGGCTCATGTTCATCTATCCTCCACCGCATGCTCCTCCACTGGCTACTTTCAACCAGCCCTCACCACAGGGTCCTATTTAACCACCCCTCCACGGGCTGCTATTCATCCAGCCCTCCACCGGCTACTGTTCAACCAACCCTCCACCGGCTACTGTTCAACCTTCCCTCCACGGGGTCTTGTTCATCCACGCCCAACCGGCTCGATCAATCGGGGTCCTGTTCATCCAGCGGCAACACCACGGGGTCCTGTTCATCCAGCCCCCACCGGGGACTGTTCATTCAAACCCCCCAACAACGCTCACTGTTCATCCAGAGGCGGCATCGATTAGCTTCAGTTAGCAGCAGTAGCGAAGGAATCGCTTGATCGGGTTCAGTTAACAGCCATCGATCGATTGCTCGGGTTCAGTAACGCGTAGCCTGCAGTGCAATCGCTCAGGTTTAGTAGGCGAACGCCTCGCTTGGGTTCAGTTAGAGCCCAACGCCTCGCACCCATGCGCGTGCGTGTACGAGAGAAACATGCAAACCTCAGTGCATCGCTCGGCCCCGACCACCCACCGCAACCGGGAACACCCCGATATTTTCCTCGCCCTCGCTTCTACCATGGTTTTTTCCGTCATGGACGGCCCAAAGAATGTCATGCATCTGCGTCTCCGACAAGCCCAGGATGAAAAACCCATTTTCTGTCATGATTTTTTGTCATAGAAGTAGGAGCCCACCACATCTATGATGATACCGGTTTTTGTCACAATTATCGTCATAGAAGTGTCATAAGTATGACAGAAAAAAATCGTTCGGCCCAAAATGTCACGAATGTGTCTTTTTTGTAGTGCTATCTCTAGTAATCCAGCAGCCCGTATCGTTTCTCGCTCCTCATCTCTCTCAAAGTGCGACGGGCTGGCATTTTTGTCGTCTATTGAGGTCGATAAACTCATCACATGTTAGCGGCACGCCAAGAGCATTCTAAAAAATAGTATTGTACTCTATTGTTATCCCAAGAAGAGGAAGCGCTTTGACCGACAGACCAAACGAGACAGGCGTGTCGTGCTGTGAGTGGGTCCAGTTTCTTGTTTTGAACTCATTTAGAACACTTGGTTTGGACTATTGGTAAGATTTTATATAAGGACTAACGTATTCTTCGAGGATGCCTTTGACTATTGATAAGATTTTATATAATTTGAAAATTATATCATACGAAGATCCTTTCACGTTCAGTTTTCAAAAAAAATCCTTTCACGTACGAATTTGATTGTATGCTTTGAGCAACTTTCATGTCCTATACTGCTCCTGTTTGGATACTCTAACTTAGCTAGACGTTACACTAACTCATGACTAACCCTGAACTATCTGTAGCCAAAGAGGTGTTCGGGTTAGATTGACAATAAATGCACTTGATGGGGAGAGAAAAGTGATTTTTCAGTGGGCCCAATGAGAACTATCTCCAATTAGCACCTCTTGGGTGGGATAATTTTTTTCGTGGGTTCGGTGCAACTTGCTCCAATTTAACCCTCATGCTTGGATACTTTAGGGCTATTTGAGCCCCAACTAGCTCAAACTAACTCTAACCCATGGATCCAAACAGGGCCTATGGCCAGCCTCGACGCAAAGATGTCGCATGCACCAAGAAGCGGCGCTCTCTCGGCCTTCGCGCAGCTTCAAAGCCGGCGCCAGTGAGAAGTCGCCTCCGCTCTGGCTGGACATTTATGCGGCACTGACGCTCCAGGGCAATGCTGACCGTTTCACGTGGGAAGCACACGCTGGCAAGGGAGTATTGGTTTTGAACCGTTTCAGGTGTAGTACCAGTAGTTTCCAAAACTACTCAATTGTTGCACTCAGTTTCCTAAGAAATTGTGGTAAAAAACATTACTCCACAGCCCGCTTCCCTTCTCCTTCCTCTTCCACCGCCCGTGCATGTCCGCGGGAAGCGACCGGTCAACCCTTATATAGGAGTGCTAGCACAAAAAGATGCATGCATGACCACTAAAATTTCCAGATTAAAGCGCTGCTCAGGCAGGAGTATGGCGTATGTCGTTACCTTCGGTCAGGCCATGGCTACCGAGCGACACGACCAAAGAAGAGGCGGTGGGAGGGGAATGAATGCAGCTACTATTTGGGTTCACCGTCCGGCTTAAATAAATGTGCACCATCACGTGTACCCGCGGGTGCACAAATAGTAACATACGTGTATGCTTAAGTGGGCGTCACGTAACTGGTGTGTGTGAGAGATTCTGAGAGACAGAGTGCCTGTGTGCGACTCTACTCTTAGGACATGTACTCAACCTTTTGCATTGGGATATAAGTATAATGGTATTACACTTTAGCTAGTGATTTACGTGGCCATGTTAACGTGCTTGTGTAAAAAAATGTCACTTCCTGCTCGTGATTTGCGTTATATAATTACAAGCAAGATGCTCGTGCATTGCACGGAACATCAATCTGCATTTTTTTTACAAAACACATGTTCTAATTGACCCATGTAGGAGTAATCCCATGTGTAAAAACTAATGATATCTCGAGAATTTTATCGGAAAACTGGTATCTTGAGAATGTCATCGAAAAAAATGAAAGATGAGAGATAAGGTGAGGAGGAGTGGAGCGTGGTAGTGACTGGTGGTCGGACTGGGCAGAGGCATGGGGATGGATGGCGCCGGCAGGCGGCAGCGGCCACCATACTAGATTGTTCGAGAGACTTCCTTTTTTAATTGCTCAGCAATGAGGTTGTGGGAGATAAGGATGTGGAGAGAGGTGCGGGTATCTTTTGTAAAATTATAATAGTTTGCTTTCTATCCGTCACATATAGATCGGACGGTCTATATTAAAAGATGACAAGCACACCATCATCACCAACTCGGTTTTTTATAAGGGTAGAGATGATAGGTTTGCTAACTACTAAAGTAAAGTGGAATTTGTCCATGTTATACAAGTAAATTAAGGTGATTGTTTATCATACGGGTAAGGTTGGATGAAGGGTGGTAGGAACAAATGCTCCGCCAAGAGCATGTGTGTGTGAGATGGAGTCTTAGTGTGTGTGTGTGTGTGTGTGTGTGCGAGTGTGTGTGTCTGTGTGAGTGGGTGGGTGGGTGGGTGCGCTCGCGCGTGTTTGTGTGTGTGTGTGTGTGTGTGAGAGAGAGAGAGAGAGATGGAGTCTTAGTGTGTGTGTGTGTGTGTGATGGAGTCTTAGTGTGTATGTGTGTGTGGGTGGGTGAGTGGGTGCATGAGTGCACGCGCATGTGTGTGTGTGTGTGTGTGTGTCTGTTTGTTTGTCTGTGTGTGTGTGGGTGGGTGGGTGCGTGTGTGGGTGTGTGACGCAGGGTCCTCAGTGGCGGATGTAATTTAAGTGTGCATAGCTTCATCATAGAGAGGTGATGTGTATGGCAGAGGCCACCAACGATGGGGTGCGAGAGAGAAAAGGCCCGTAGAGAGGGAACAGAAGGTGTGTGCGCGTGAGAGGAGTCGACATCGAGAGAACGTGCTTGTTTGAGAGACACCGAGGAAGGATACTATATATCGATGGTGCATGTAGGCGGGAATTAAACGAAGGGATGGTCTTATTGGTTTCGGGTATATAGGGGAAGAGTGAGAGGGGAGTAGCTAGAAGGAGATTGTTAAGTGTGAGTGTGTGTTTTACCCATCCAGGCAGAAGTTATGTGCACACAAGAAGATAACGATTCGATGTGGCGTTAGGGTTGAGGGTAATTAACTACGTATGGAGACATAGAGACCGTGAACGTGCATGTGCGAGAGGTATACATGTATACGTGGGATGTGTGTGTGTGTGCACGCGCGCGCATGATCAAGATAAAAGAAAGAAGACATAAGTCATAAGATCAACGACATGGGAGAGACGGATCGGTACGACAATATGCATGCATGTGAGAGTGCGGGGAAGAATTCCCAACAATTGAGCATGTGTTTTTGTCTTTAAGAGATAGTGGCGTGGGCTGGAGCATGCATCTATGGCGAGCAGAGGGAGTGAGACACAACGATTGTGCAAAAGAGATCAACCTATAAATGCATGTATGGAGAGACGTATATAGTGTCGGTGATAGGAAGCAAGACTCCATGCGAGAAAGAAATGTTGACGGACAAACTAGAGATAGATACAGAGATGGAGATGCTAGCTAGAGGGACATCCGCTAGTTTGAGTGTTGGATATGACCGCCGGGTGGTTCAGAGGGTGAACTTATGTGTGCGTGAGAGAAAGATAAAAAGAGGGCACTTGACTGCATGTAGAGAGAAACATATGCAGTGTGCGTGATAGGAAGCAAGAGTGAGGGCGAGAAAGAAGATTGATGGAGAAACAGATAAATAGAAAGATAAAGATGCTAGCTAGTGTGCATTAGAGACAGGAGTCGAGTGGATCAGAAGGCTGAGTTATGTGTGTGGGTGTGAGAGAGATAGAGAGAGGGTGCATGTGAGTCACATACAAACAAATATCAGAGAGAAATGAGATCCCGAGATATGGAGTTTTGTGTCTGCGAGAGAGAAAGATATTTCACAATGAGATTGATAGCTAGAGAGACATATGAGGGAACGCAAGATATCTCTAGGGAGAGAGAGTGTGTGTGAGCGACATACAAGAGAACGGTGGAGAAATATGAGACCCTGGGAGACAGAGTTTGTGTTTGTGTGTGAGAAAGATATATTTAAGAGCAAGAGTCGTAGCTTCTCATACCTAAGGAGCGAAAGACATCTCTGTGTGAGAGGGGGGTGCGAGTGCCACACAGGGGAATAGTAGAGACAAATGAGACCCCGGGAGACAAAGTTTTGTGTTTGTGTGAGAGAAAGAGATTCCACATGGAGAATCATAGTTCAGGACACATAGCAGGGAGCGAGATATACTTAGAGAGAGATAGAGTGATGAAGGTCGAGGGAGAGAGTACCGTCAATGTGTTACGAAGATAAAAGATCATTGTTGACATACATGTAGCATGATAAATACCCGAGAGACGATGAACACGTATAGGTCTAGAGAGATACTCCTATATAAGCATGAGTGATAGCTATATGAGACGAATATCTAAATTAAAGGGGATTCAAATATTTAAACTGGAGATCATGACATCGATAATATCATAACGCAAATTGGTGTATCAAACATGCATATTCATTTGAATTTGGGGACACGTCTAATGTTATATAGTTTATAAATATTAGTGATCCATAGATTCTTTAGTTAGAAACAATGCATGGTTTATATGCAATTAATGTCTAAACGGGATTACACTATATGTTGCATGTGTGAAACACATTATACATGTTTGAGAAGTAAAAAAATGTATGAAACACACATTAATTGGAGACAGTTAGCAAGGAATGCATACATTGGAATTCAACATAAAGTGGTTTCAAATATTTGAAAATCCAAATTAAGATGGATACAGCCTTATGAATCTGAGATCATGCCATTTGTAAACCATATTTATGTATAAAGGGTGTTGTGTTTTTGAAAGTATATATAAAAAATGATGCATATAGAATTTTCTTCCAATCGAAAATGGATCCTGCTCGAACAAAATAGAATCCAAATGGGATTCGAATTGAGTTGGCACGCTAAACATGCACTATGCAAAAATTTGAACGAAGCGGGGAAGGTCGCAGTAACCGCCCGAAACCAAAATTGATCTATCAAACATGCATACTCATATGAATTCACGCGCATCTATGTTATTTAATATGTAGATATTACTGATCCATACATTTTAGTAGAACATAATTTGGTTTAAATTTTTTGAATTCAACCTTATTATTTTGAGATCATTGTATTTATAAATCATATTATACATATAAAGGAGCAGAATTCTTTGTTGTGCTTTTGAAAGTATATATAGAAAATGATGTATATAGAATTTTATTCCATTCGAAAATGGATCCTGCCCGAACAAAAATAGAATACAAACATGATTCGAATTGAGTTGGCACGGTAAACGTGCACTCTGCAAAATTTGAACGAAGCGGGGAAAGTCGCAGTAACTGCCTGAAACCAAAATCTGCGAGATGGGAATTATTGCCTATCCCTGCCACGCAAAGCCTATCGGCTCGATTTCTATAGGTTTTGATAGGGGTAGGTTTGTAATTTCGCTCAAACGTGACATAACCGCCTCTCATCTGGATTCATACACGGTGGGCGCCAAAACACAATGTCTCCTCGGCCGAAATCGACTCCCTCCCCGATTCATACACGGTGGGCGCAAAAAACCAAATCTCGTCGGCAAATATTCGGTGTATGTGAGATCACTGTCCTATCCCCAACCGACTAATATTGTTATGATTTAGGAAATTTCAAACGGGGGCTAAGTTTGTAAAGTTCCTCGCATTTGAGACAAGCGCGCCCTGAAGACATGGTTCCCCCCTTCCTCTCTCCCTCCGTTTCCCCATTCGTACTCCATGGGTGCCAAAACACCCTCTCCACCCTAGCCTCCTTCGTTCGCTACCCCATCCACCACCGTCCTCCTCCACCATGCCGGAGCTGATACCCCGACGCCATCGTCCATTACAAGAGATCGACTCTCTCATCCATGGCTTCGGACTGGGATCCTTGCATCTCATCCTCCCGCTTCATCCCCATCGTCGTCCACTTTGCCGGTGCCACTCCTACGACTGTCTCGTCCATCGTGCCCCACCGCCACCGTGTACCCTCCTAGATATGCTTCCACGCCACCGATAGCCATCGCTACCGCAGCACCGTCAAATTCTCAGCAGATGCATACACGGCGTCGCACCAGAGGCGGTACTCTTTTGTATCTGCTCAACTTATTTATCGCAGCAAGAAAATAGATCGCCATTGCTTTACTCTAATTTCTTGTCCATCACTTACTTGCTAGTTGAAAGCAAACATTGGTTGCGAAGTTGCCTTTGTCCAGTTTGCACCTTGAGATCCGCCATGGCACGCTCAACACTATACGCGCAATGCTTGTGGTTTCCCCCTTTTATATTCCACACTAGTTAAATGACAGTAGACTAAATTTCAAAATTGGATCAGTCGATTTTTCAGAGCTTGCCAGAGTTCACCGGTGCGAAGGAAGGGGCTCGGATGGGGAAGGTGGTTGTGGGGGGGTGGTGGGGCCTCGCCGAACAAAAAAAACTCGACGCGTGTGGGGGCAGGGGTGAGGGTGGGGGTGGCGGAGGAACACAGGTGGTGGGGGCCGGTGGTCCGGCCGACGGCCCGTGTGGTGTTCTGTATGGGAAGAATCAGAGATGAGGAAGAAGAAGGGTTAGAAGACATAGGATCTTCATCCAACCGCCTGAAATGGTCGACTGACCAAAATGACAAAAGTCACGCGACTTGCATGCAGGTACGCCTTTATATTCAGTACCATCATCGTACCTCCTTAGTAGCTCATGAATCCATCAAGCTAAACAACATGTCACTCATAATTCCAAACTTGTTGCTCAAATACGAATCGGATATGATGCTGATATTACTAAAACAGATAACATTTAATTGGTTAGCTAATGTTCCTACTTTACTTTCGAAAAGCACATGCACCACATATACAGAGACATCAGGGAGTTGCATTCTTAATGTGCTCTGGTTCATCATGTGTAGGCACTGCGCAACGAACATTTTATTATCCAAAATCCACTTGCTCTTCTGTAGCATGTTCCTCTTCCATTCTTCTTCAATAAGTACTCTCTCTATTCGTAAATACAAGTCTTCGTATAAATTCCACCATGGACTACCTATGGAGCAAAATGAGTGAATCTACACTCTAAAATATATCTGTATACATCTTTATGTGATCCATAGTGGAAATCTCTACAAAGACTTATATTTTGGAACGAAGGGAGTACGATAGTAGTATAGTATGTTCCTTGTAGTGAAGATGAGCAGGGACATTTGTAGTGTAGAGGTCTATACGGTCGGTTGTGATGGACACTTTGAACTCTTCGGGCCTCTTTGATTCATAGAATTTTGCAAACATAGGAATAGGATCTGTAGTGGCCTGCCCACTCGAATCCTATAAGAATAGCAAGGAAATGCGGGGAGATGTGTCGCCTTTGAGAGTTACACTGATATTAACAGCAATGCACCTTTAGTTGAAGATAGATGGTATCCGAAGCCTTTCAAGTTGTACCGGCAATACTAGCACATATATTCCAGCAAGTTCCACTTTGGTGATTTTACCCTGATGCTTACGGTTTTCCCGTTATATCTACACTATGATCTATGTAGCTTCTTTGTGTCGCACTAGCAGCAGTCCACTCTTGAAGCTAAACACTGCAATGACTTACAAAATTGGCACCAAGGCATTGAGTGCCTTTCTGGATGCAATGAAACTCATACGCTGCCCACCTATTGATTCTTGTTCAGAATATGATCCTAACGACTATTCTAACCTCGAGGAGTCATAGGCAGATGACCTGTCCTGTTCACCCATCAAGGTGCCTGTTCTAATTTGGCAAGGTTTTATTGATTGCGCATATCTTGCATATGTTGTCTTGCATTTCTTCTACATTTTTGCACCGCCATCTTCTTAGTTTACTCATCATATATGTTGAGATGCCATTCCCATCCTTTATCAATACATATTCCATCTGTCACCATACCATGTTGTTTCACTCAAATGATGTTCTTGTGCATCATACATCAAAAAGGAAGAGGGGATTGCCGAACCTGAAGGAGCACCAGCAAAGTCCTTGAAAAACATGGTGGTGTCGGAGAAATTAGACAACACCCTACTTATATTGGTTGTACAACCAGTGACACAAAACGTAGGACCGACTCCAGCAGACTGTGCCCATACTTCACTGGCCACACCACTAGCCCCGCCACACAGGACCTGCACTCCAGCAAAAGGTATGCCAATTTCAGTTGCCATAGCACCAGCCGTACCATAGAAAAATCCCACTCCAGCAAAAAGTATAGCAAGTCCACCGGTCGAAGACCTATCCCAACTGCAGAGACGACCAATTCCTGCAGATTGGAAACCCATTACATTTATTCCCAGTTTAAAAGACAATGCTTTCAATGTTGTTAGGGACTACATGCATATATTCCCATCATGGGAAGATTATAGTGAAGATAAACACCATTTTCACATCTTCCTGTCCCACTTACGTGTAAGTGCTATTATTCATGGTGATTATTTTCCTGTTTTCTGCTGATTGAACACATTAATGATTTACATTACACTATTGTAAGTAGGCAAGGGCCAATCTACATATTCATGACGAGCAAAGCTTCCTTGCGCTTTTCAAGGAAGAATTGCAGCAGTATCGGTGTTACCCGAGGAAATCACAATTTGATGGCAAGTCTATAAAGGAATTTCCAGTGAAGTCTCTGTGCTAAATTTAGAAGACATTGTCAGCGTTTTGGATATGGGGGTATCTAGACTTGCATGCCTACGGCCCACCACGTCAATCTATCAACGGCCTAGTATGGCCCAAGTTCAGCATGAATGACTCAAGACCCTCGCGAGGGGCCAAGCCTCGCGAGGCGGACGACACCAAGACCCCCGAGGGGATCGCCCTTCTTAGGCTGGCTCCCGAGGGGCGGAGAGTTCTATGCAAGGTGCACCTCACGAGGCTCAGCTGACGTGAGCCATGACGACCAAGGCCAGGCAAGCGCTAGGCGGGCACAGAGCACAAGTTTCCTCTTTGGTGCAAGGGAGGCAAGCCATAGGCGCGGAGTCCATTCTAGTGCAACAAGACCAAGACCGCCAGGATGGTAGGATGGAGGTCATCACCGAGCCCACCACAGTGTCATGCCCAGAGGCTTTTCGCAGGCGAAGTACACTTTAGTCAGGATAGGATGTACTACTTGTCCCCTTTCAAATCTGGCCGTTGTGGGATCCCTTCCCGCCAACATTTGGGAAGAGGACCAAGGCCACTATAAATAGGACTTAGCCACCACCATAGACATGCATCGAGTGGACATCGGGGGGAAGAGATCCATTCTCACCCAACCACCTCACCAGCTCTCTTGAGCTCAAGAACACCTCACCTCCTAAGGCCAGTTCATCCACTGTACTAGTTCATCCTCAGCCCTTCGGGGCAATCCACCAAAATGCTGGAGTAGGGTATTACACTGCAAGGTGGCCCAAACCAGGATAAACTGATGTGTCTCTTTGTCTCTTGGAGCCCGACGTGCTAGGCTTAGGAGGATTGAGAGTAGGCAGGCTGGGTAGGTTGAGATCTCCACACGCACCCTAGAGTTCGATTCTTTCATGGGTTTGTGGAACCCGTAATCCGACATTTGGCGCGCCACGTAGGGGTGCGTCTGATCTTCTCTTCCGCCGATCGATCCACCGCCACTCTGACACCTCCATGGCTGACGCACGTCGGGCTCGCACCGAGCGCTAGGCCGCACTTGCCGCTCGCGTTGCTCAGACGGCTCCGGCGGGCGATGGTTGTGCTCGTCGTGCTCCGTCTATCGTGGCCAACGCCGCCACGGGCCCTGCCAGACATGAGCAGCAAGCTTCTTCGCTGCACCCTTCGGTGCGCCACAATGGGCGCACCACCACTCTATCACTGACCCCGGTAGGTTCATCCTCCCACATGCGTCATGGCCCGGCAAACGCGTAGGCTGCTCTGCTCATGGCGCGGGAGCCCCTTCGCTACCGCCCGGTCGACGACTTCTACGAGGAGTGGCTCGAGCAGATCGCCGAGCTTGTCAGCGCGGCTGGGGGCTCCACTGCACCAACCCACTCGCTGCCTCAGCAGCCGCCTGCCGCAGGCGACGTGGCTCACGGGGCTCCTCCACCACCTCCAACCCAGGGCGTCATCATCAAGCCAAGGCGTGTGGTACCACGGCGCGCCCCACCGTGCCAGATGCCTACGTGCGAAGAGGTAAGCTGCCAGGTGGTGCAGCGGCCTCAAGGAGAAGCACGCATGCTTCCAGCACCCCCATGTCAAGACCGCGTGCCGCCACAAGAGGTGGCGGCATGCGAGCATCATGACCAAGCTCCACCTCCTTGATGGGCACCCATGGCCACAGCAGGGTGTCGCGCGTTCACCTCGGAGCTTCGCAACGTCATCTGGCCGAGCAAGTTCAAACCTGACCTGCCTCCACGCTGCGACGGCACCGCCGACCCCGACGAGTTCCTGCAGCTCTACGAGCTGAGCATCGAGGCGACTAGCAGCAACGAGAAGATCATGGCGAACTGGTTCCCCATGGACCTCAAGGACGGCGCATGTTCTTGGCTCCTGAATCTTCCTGTGGGGTCGGTCTCTTCCTGGGAGGAGATGCGCGGCCACTTCATCGCCAACTTCTAGGGCACTCGCGACCGTCCGCCAGCCACGGGTGACCTACGATGCATCAAGCAGCAGCCAGGAGAGACCCTGCAGAAGTACATCCAGCGCTTCAACAACGTTTGCCTGAAGATCTCCAAGGTGTCGGACGAGGCCATCATTTCAGCGTTCACTAATGGCATCCGCACATGAAGATGAAGGAGGAGCTCGCCATCCACGAGGACCTCTGCACAGCCTTGGAGATGTTCAACATGGCGAACAAGTGTGCAAGGGCTGAGGAGGGGCGCCCCTCCCTCCCCGAGCTCCCCAATGTAGACCTAGAAGACAATAAGGCCAAGGCCAAGGTGTAGGGGAACGTTGCAGAAAACAAAAAATTTCCTACTCGTTTCACCAAGATCATCTAGGAGTTCATCTAGCAACGAGTGATTAGATGCATCTACATACCTTGTAGATCGCGAGCGGAAGCGTTCAAAGAACGGTCATGATGTAGTCGTACTCGACATGATCCAAATCACCGATGACCAGCGCCGAACGGACGGTACCTCCGCGTTCAACACACGTACGGAACAGCCACGTCTCCTCCTTCTTGATCCAGCAAGGGAGGGAGGAGAGGTTGAGGGAGATGGCACCAGCAGCAGCACGACGGTGTGGTGTTGATGGAGCTGCAGTACTCCGGCAGAGCTTCGCTAAGCACTATGGAGGAGGAGGAGGTGTTGGGGAGGGAGAAGGAGGCAACCAAAGGCCAAGGCGTTCAGGTATGAAGTCCCTCCTCTCCCCCACTATATATAGGGGTGCCAAGGGGGGGTGGTGCGCAGCCTAGGAGATCCAATCTCCTATGGCCGGCGGCCAAGGGGGGGGGTTTCCCTCCCCTCCAAGGCACCTAGGAGGTGCCTTACCCTCCTAGGACTCTTGCCCCCTTAAACCCTAGGCGCATGGGCCTATGTGGGGCTGGTGCCCTTGGCCCATTAGGCCAAGGCGCACCCCCTTACAGCCCATGTGGCCCCCCGGGACAGGTGGACCCACCCGGTGGACCCCCGGGACCCTTCCGGTGGTCCCGGTACAATACCGATAACCCCGAAACTTGTCCCGATGCCCGAAACAGGACTTCCTATATATAAATCTTTACCTCCGGACCATTCCGGAACTCCTCGTGACGTCCGGGATCTCATCCGGGACTCCGAACAACATTCGGGTTACTGCATATACATATCCCTACAACCCTAGCGTAACCAAACCTTAAGTGTGTAGACCCTACGGGTTCGGGAGACAAGCAGACATGACCGAGACGACTCTCCGGTCAATAACCAACAGCGGGATTTGGATACCCATGTTGGCTCCCACATGCTCCACGATGATCTCATCGGATGAACCACGATGTCGAGGATTCAATCAATCCCGTACACTATTCCCTTTGTCTATCGATATGTTACTTGCCCGAGATTCGATCGTCGGTATCCCAATACCTCGTTCAATCTCGTTACTGGCAAGTCACTTTACTCGTACCGTAATGCATGATCCCGTGACCAGACACTTGGTCACTCTGAGCTCATTATGATGATGCATTACCGAGTGGGCCCAGTGATACCTCTCCGTCATACGGAGTGACAAATCCCAGTCTTGATCCATGTCACCCAACAGACACTTTCGGAGATACCCGTAGTCTACCTTTATAGTCACCCAGTTACGTTGTGACGTTTGGCATACCCAAAGCACTCCTACGATATCTGGGAGTTACACGATCTCATGGTCTAAGGAAAAGATACTTTGACATTGGAAAACCTTAGCAAATGAACTATACGATCTTGTGCTATGTTTAGGATTGGGTCTTGTCCATCACATCATTCTCTTAATGATGTGATCTCGTTATCAATGACATCCAGTGTCCATAGTCAGGAAATCATGACTATCTGTTGATCAATGAGCTAGTCAACTAGAGGCTCACTAGGGACATGTTGATGTCTGTTATTCACACATGTATTACGATTTCCAGATAACACAATTATAGCATGAATAAAGACAATTATCATGAACAAGGAAATATAATAATAATGCTTTTATTATTGCCTCTAGGGCATATTTGCAACAATCTCCCACTTGCACTAGAGTCAATAATCTAGTTACATAGTGATGAATCGAACACCCATGGAATTCTGGTGTTGATCATGTTTTGCTCTAGGGAGAGGTTTAGTCAACGGATCTGCTACATTCAGGTCCGTATGTACTTTACAAATCTTTATGTCTCCATCTTGAACATTTTCACGAATGGAGTTGAAGCGACGCTTGATGTGCCTTGTCTTCTTGTGAAACCTGGGCTCCTTGGCAAGTGCAATAGCTCCAGTGTTGTCACAGAAGAGCTTGATCGGCCCCGACGCATTGGGTATGACTCCTAGGTCGGTGATGAACTCCTTCACCCATATTGCTTCATGTGCTGCCTCCGAGGCTGCCATGTACTCCGCTTCACATGTAGATCCCGCCACGACGCTTTGCTTGCAACTGCACCAGCTTACTGCCCCACCATTCAAAATATACACGTATCCGGTTTGTGACTTAGAGTCATCCAGATCTGTGTCGAAGCTAGCATCGACGTAACCCTTTACGACGAGCTCTTCGTCACCTCCATAAACGAGAAACATTTCCTTAGTCCTTTTCAGGTACTTCAGGATATTCTTGACCGCTGTCCAGTGTTCCTTGCCGGGATTACTTTGGTACCTTCCTACCAAACTTACGGCAAGGTTAACATCAGGTCTGGTACACAGCATGGCATACATAATAGAACCTATGGCTGAGGCATAGGGGATGACGCTCATCTCTTCTATATCTTCTGCCGTGGTCGGACATTGAGCTGAGCTCAATTTCACACCTTGTAACACAGGCAAGAACCCCTTCTTGGATTGATCCATATTGAACTTCTTCAATATCTTATCAAGGTATGTGCTTTGTGAAAGACCTATGAGGCGTCTCGATCTATCTCTATAGATTTTGATGCCTAATATATAAGCAGCTTCTCCAAGGTCCTTCATTGAAAAACTTTTATTCAAGTAGGCCTTGATGCTGTCCAATAGTTCTATATCATTTCCCATCAAAAGTATGTCATCTACATATAATATGAGAAATGCTACAGAGCTCCCACTCACTTTCTTGTAAACGCAGGCTTCTCCATAAGTCTGTGTAAACCCAAACTCTTTGATCATCTCATCAAAGCGAATGTTCCAACTCCGAGATGCTTGCACCAGCCCATAAATCGAGCGTTGGAGCTTGCACACTTTGTCAGCATTTTTAGGATCGACAAAACCTTCCGGCTGCATCATATACAATTCTTCCTTAAGGAAACCATTAAGGAATGTCGTTTTGACGTCCATTTGCCATATTTCATAATCATAGAATGCGGCAATTGCTAACATGATTCGGACGGACTTCAACTTCGCTACCGGTGAGAAAGTCTCATCGTAGTCAACCCCTTGAACTTGTCGATAACCCTTAGCAACAAGCCGAGCTTTGTAGATGGTCACATTACCATCCGCGTCTGTCTTCTTCTTAAAGATCCATTTATTTTCTATGGCTCGCCGTTCAACGGGCAAGTCAGTCAAAGTCCATACTTCGTTCTCATACATGGATCCTATCTCGGATTTCATGGCTTCTAGCCATTTGTCGGAATCTGGTCCCGCCATCGCTTCTTCATAGTTCGAAGGTTCACCGTTGTCTAACAACATGATTTCCAAGACAGGGTTGCCGTACCACTCTGGTGCGGAACGTGTCCTTGTGGACCTTCGAATTTCAGTAGGAGCTTGATCAGAAGTATCTTGATCATTATCATTAACTTCCTCTCTAGTCGGTGCTGGCACCTCAGGAACATTTTCTTGAGTTGCGCCATTTTCCGGTTCAAGAGGTAATACTTCATCAAGCTCTACTTTCCTCCCACTTACTTCTTTCGAGAGAAACTCTTTCTCCAGAAAGGACCCATTCTTGGCAACAAAGATCTTGCCTTCGGATCTGAGGTAGAAGGTGTACCCAATAGTTTCCTTTGGGTACCCTATGAAGACGCATTTTTCCGATTTGGGTTCGAGCTTTTCAGGTTGAAGTTTCTTGACATAAGCATCGCATCCCCAAACTTTTAGAAACGACAGCTTAGGTTTCTTCCCAAACCATAATTCATACGGTGTCGTCTCAACGGATTTCGACGGAGCCCTATTTAAAGTGAATGCGGCAGTCTCTAAAGCATAGCCCCAAAAAGAAAGCGGTAAATCGGTAAGAGACATCATAGATCGCACCATATCTAACAGAGTGCGATTACGACGTTCGGACACACCATTACGCTGAGGTGTTCCAGGCGGCGTGAGTTGTGAAACTATTCCACATTTTCTTAAGTGCGTGCCAAACTCGTGACTCAAGTATTCTCCTCCACGATCTGATCGTAGAAACTTGATTTTCCTGTCACGTTGATTTTCAACCTCACTCTGAAATTCCTTGAACTTTTCAAAGGTTTCAGACTTGTGTTTCATTAAGTAGATATACCCATACCTACTTAAATCATCAGTGAGGGTGAGAACATAACGATAGCCACCGCGAGCCTCAACACTCATTGGACCGCACACATCAGTATGTATGATTTCCAATAAGTCGGTTGCTCGCTCCATTGTTCCTGAGAACGGAGTCTTGGTCATTTTACCCATAAGGCATGGTTCGCACGTGTCAAATGATTCATAATCAAGAGACTCTAAAAGTCCATCAGCATGGAGCTTCTTCATGCGTTTGACACCTATGTGACCAAGGCGGCAGTGCCACAAGTATGTGGGACTATCATTATCAACCTTACTTCTTTTGGTACTCACATTATGAATATGTGTAGCATCACGTTCGAGATTCATAAGGAATAAACCATTCACCATAGGAGCATGACCATAAAACATATCTCTCATAAAAATGAAACAACCATTATTCTCAGATTTAAAAGAGTAGCCATCTCGAATTAAACGAGATCCCGATACAATGTTCATGCTCAAAGCTGGCACTAAATAACAATTATTAAGGTTTAAAACTAATCCCGAAGGGAGATGCAGAGGTAGCGTGCCGACGGCGATCACATTGACCTTGGAACCATTCCCGACGCGCATCGTCACCTCGTCCTTTGCTAGTTTCCGCTTATTCCGCAGCCCCTGCTTTGAGTTACAAATGTGAGCAACTGCACCGGTATCAAATACCCAGGAGCTACTACGGGCACTAGTAAGGTACACATCAATTACATGTATATCACATATACCTTTTGTTTTGCCGGCCTTCTTATCCGCTAAGTACTTGGGGCAGTTCCGCTTCCAGTGACCGCTTCCCTTACAATAAAAGCACTCAGTCTCGGGCTTGGGTCCATTCTTTGGCTTCTTCCCGGCAGCTTGCTTGCCGGGCGCGGCAACCTCCTTGCCGTCCTTCTTGAAGTTCTTTTTACCCTTGCCTTTCTTGAACTTAGTGGTTTTATTGACCATCAACACTTGATGTTCCTTCCTGACTTCTACCTCTGCTGATTTCAGCATAGCAAATACTTCAGGAATGGTCTTTTCCATCCCCTGCATATTGAAGTTCATCACAAAGCTCTTGTAGCTTGGTGGAAGCGACTGGAGGATTCTGTCAATGACCGCATCATCCGGGAGATTAACTCCCAGCTGAGTCAAGCGGTTATGCAACCCAGACATAGTGAGTATGTGCTCACTGACAGAACTGTTTTCCTCCATCTTACAGCTGAAGAATTTGTCGGAGACTTCATATCTCTCGACCCGGGCATGAGCTTGGAAAACCATTTTCAGCTCTTCGAACATCTCATATGCTCCATGTCTCTCAAAACGCTTTTGGAGCCCCGGCTCTAGGCTGTAAAGCATGCCGCACTGAACGAGGGAGTAGTCATCGGAACGTGCCTGCCAAGCATTCATAACGTCTTGTTCCGCAGGGAGAACGGGTGCGTCACCAAGTGGTGCTTGTAGGACATAATCTTTCTTGGCAGCTATGAGGATGATCCTCAGGTTCCGGACCCAGTCCGTATAGTTGCTGCCATCGTCTTTCAGCTTAGTTTTCTCTAGGAACGCGTTGAAGTTGAGGACTACGTTGGCCATTTGATCTACAAGACATATTGTAAAATATTTAGACTAAGTTCATGATAATTAAGTTCAACTAATCAAATTATTAGTGAACTCCCACTTAGATTAGACATCCCTCTAGTCATCTAAGTATTACATGATCCGAGTTAAACTAGACCGTGTCCGATCATCACGTGAGACGGACTAGTCAACATCGGTGAACATCTTCATGTTGATCGTATCTTCTATACGACTCATGCTCGACCTTTCGGTCTTCTGTGTTCCGAGGCCATGTCTGTACATGCTAGGCTCGTCAAGTCAACCTAAGTGTTTGCATGTGTAAATCTGTCTTACACCCGTTGTATGTGAACGTCTGAATAAAACACCCGATCATCACGTGATGTTTTGAAACAGCGAACTGTCGCAACGGTGCACAGTTAGGGGGAACACTTCTTGAAATTAGTATGAGGGATCATCTTATTTACTACCGTCGTTCTAAGTAAACAAGATGCAAAACATGATAAACATCACATGCAATCAAATAATAAACGTGACATGATATGGCCAATACCACACAGCTCCTTTGATCTCCATCTTGGGGCTCCATGATCATCTTGTCACCGGCTTGACACCATGATCTCCATCATCATGATCTCCATCATCGTGTCTCCATGAAGTTGCTCGCCAACTATTACTTCTACTACTATGGCTAACGCGTTTAGCAATAAAGTAAAGTAATTTACATGGCGTTTCTTGATGACACGCAGGTCATATAAAAGAATAAAGACAACTCCTATGGCTCCTGCCGGTTGTCATACTCATCGACATGCAAGTCGTCAATCCTATTACAATAGCATGAACATCTCATACATCACATATAGATCATTCATCATTCATCACAACTTTGGCCATATCATATCACAAACCACTTGCTGCAAAAACAAGTTAGACGTCCTCTAATTGTTGTTGCAAGTTTTACGTGGCTGAATTAGGGTTCTAGCAAGAACGTTTTCTCACCTGCGTTAAAGCCACAACGTGATTTGTCAACTTCTATTTACCCTTCATAAGGACCCTGTTCATCGATTCCGCTCCAACTAAAGTAGGAGAGACAGACACCCGCCAGCCACCTTATGCAACTAGTGCATGTTAGTCGGTGGAACCGGTCTCAAGTAAGCGTACGTGTAAGGTTGGTCCGGGCCGCTTCATCCCACAATACCGCTGAAGCAAGAAAGGACTAGTAACGGCAAGAAAGTTGACAAATCTACGCCCACAACAAATTGTGTTCTACTCGCGCAAGAAGAACTACGCATAGACCTAGCTCATGATGCCACTGTTTGGGAACGTTGCAGAAAACAAAAATTTTCCTACTCGTTTCACCAAGATCATCTAGGAGTTCATCTAGCAACGAGTGATTAGATGCATCTACATACCTTGTAGATCGCGAGCGGAAGCGTTCAAAGAACAGTGATGATGTAGTCGTACTCGACGTGATCCAAATCACCGATGACCAGCGCCGAACGGACGGTACCTCCGCGTTCAACACACGTACGGAACAGCCACGTCTCCTCCTTCTTGATCCAGCAAGGGAGGGAGGAGAGGTTGAGGGAGATGGCACCAGCAGCAGCACGACGGCGTGGTGTTGATGGAGCTGCAGTACTCCGGCAGAGCTTCGCTAAGCACTATGGAGGAGGAGGAGGTGTTGGGGAGGGAGAAGGAGGCAACCAAAGGCCAAGGCGTTCAGGTATGAAGTCCCTCCTCTCCCCCACTATATATAGGGGTGCCAAGGGGGGGGTGCGCAGCCTAGGAGATCCAATCTCCTATGGCCGGCGGCCAAGGGGGGGTTTCCCTCCCCTCCAAGGCACCTAGGAGGTGCCTTACCCTCCTAGGACTATTGCCCCCTTAAACCCTAGGCGCATGGGCTTATGTGGGGCTGGTGCCCTTGGCCCATTAGGCCAAGGCGCACCCCCTTACAGCCCATGTGGCCCCCCGGGACAGGTGGACCCACCCGGTGGACCCCCGGGACCTTTCCGGTGGTCCCGGTACAATACAGATAACCCCGAAACTTGTCCCGATGCCCGAAACAGGACTTCCTATATATAAATCTTTACCTCCGGACCATTCCGGAACTCCTCGTGACGTCCGGGATCTCATCCGGGACTCCGAACAACATTCGGGTTACTGCATATACATATCCCTACAACCCTAGCGTAACCGAACCTTAAGTGTGTAGACCCTACGGGTTCGGGAGACAAGCAGACATGACCGAGACGACTCTCCGGTCAATAACCAACAGCGGGATCTGGATACCCATGTTGGCTCCCACATGCTCCATGATGATCTCATCGGATGAACCATGATGTCGAGGATTCAATCAATCCCGTACACTATTCCCTTTGTCTATCGATATGTTACTTGCCCGAGATTCGATCGTCGGTATCCCAATACCTCGTTCAATCTCGTTACCGGCAAGTCACTTTACTCGTACCGTAATGCATGATCCCGTGACCAGACACTTGGTCACTCTGAGCTCATTATGATGATGCATTACCGAGTGGGCCCAGTGATACCTCTCCGTCATACGGAGTGACAAATCCCAGTCTTGATCCATGTCACCCAACAGACACTTTCGGAGATACCCGTAGTCTACCTTTATAGTCACCCAGTTACGTTGTGACGTTTGGCATACCCAAAGCACTCCTACGGTATCCGGGAGTTACACGATCTCATGGTCTAAGGAAAAGATACTTTGACATTGGAAAACCTTAGCAAATGAACTATACGATCTTGTGCTATGTTTAGGATTGGGTCTTGTCCATCACATCATTCTCCTAATGATGTGATCTCGTTATCAATGACATCCAGTGTCCATAGTCAGGAAATCATGACTATCTGTTGATCAACGAGCTAGTCAACTAGAGGCTCACTAGGGACATGTTGATGTCTGTTATTCACACATGTATTACGATTTCCAGATAACACAATTATAGCATGAATAAAGACAATTATCATGAACAAGGAAATATAATAATAATGCTTTTATTATTGCCTCTAGGGCATATTTCCAACACAAGTATGTGAAGCACAAGGGGACAGGCGTGCTCGCGGCTGAGCCAAAGATGAAGCACGACTGCGAACACCCCGAGTCATCCAAGAGCAACCGACCATTCTGCGTCTTCCACAATGTCCACATCCACAACACCAACGACAGCTAGGAGCTCAGGGCCCTCCGTGACGGGAGCCTCGGTCGATGCCCCAAGCACAACGATCGAGGCTATGGCCGCGGAGGTGGTTGGGGTGGAGGACGCTGGGACAGACGCGACCATCGCCAGGAGTGGCGCGGCCATCCTCGGCAGGACCATTGGCAGGGCCAACCTCGCGAGGGCACCTGGAGGGAGCAGCCTCGTGAGGATCGCCCTCGGGGCAATGCCGGTCTTCCTCCACTGCCTCCACCACCAAGAAGGAACAAAGATCATCACCAGGATGAGAGGGCTAGGGGCTTCCAGGAGCCTCGATCCATTACCTGCATCCTGGGCGGCTCACAGGCCCCAGCTTCTCACCGCATCTTCAAGCAGTTCGCGCGCGAGGTGAACGCGGCGCTCCCCAAACCCGAAGCAACTCGCCCGTTTGGGTGGTCCAAATGCGCCATCACCTTCAGCTCCTCAGATCAGCTCAAGTGCGCGACCACTACCGGCGCACTCCCCATGCTCTGCTCGCCCGTCATCAGTAACGTGGTTGTCACCAAGACACTCATTGATGGTGGAGCAGGGCTCAACATTCTCTCTGTCCAAACGTTCGACAAGCTCCAAGGCTGTACTACCAGCTTCAGCCAACCAAGCCATTCTCAGGAGTGACCGACGGTTCCACACACCCGATAGGGCAGGTCCGCCTCCCTGTCACCTTTGGTGAATGCAATAACTACCACACCGAGCTCATCGACTTTGAAGTCATTGACATTCACCTATCGTACAACGCCATCCTAGGGTACCCAGCACTGGCCAAGTTCATGGCAGCGACGCATCGCAGCTACAACATCCTCAAGATGCCAAGGAGCGGCAGCGTCATCACGGTCGCTTGCCAGGAGAAGGATGTAGTGTGCTCCCTCGAGCGCGCCAACCAGGCTACGGCAGTCGAGAACCCTGAAGATGAGGGCGGTGTCCTCCCTTCTGAGGTCACCCCCAAGACGAAGAAGCTGCAGCTGGGCCAGGGGTCTCACGAGGAAGCATCACCCGATGACACCGCGCTGAGCCTCGCATCCCCGGATGGGCCGCCTTCACCTATTGCATAGGGAGGCGTGCCCGGTGCCCCTCTCAGGCTGGGCTCGGGGGCTCTCCTTAGGAGGGCCTCGGACCTAGCCAGCAGCACGAGGGAGGCACTCGGGCACCATGTGGAGGCGCGCTTCTGCGCATGCTTCCCAAGAGAAGGCATCGAGCGGAAGGCGCTAGGCATTCAGGATTTCATCAGCAAGGCAATCGAGGAGATTCAAGAGGCAAGGGTTCTGCACGGGGACCGCCGCCTACCGCGAGGTGCGGCTCACTACCCTGGCGAGGGTAAGGAGTTCTGCGTCTGCATTGACATCCCAGGGTTCAACAGGGCTGCATCTTGGCAGCTCTTTTGGCCGTCTCATGTCGGCCGATGCGAGAGTCGACCCCACAGCTATGTCTGCATGCCTTTCGGCCTACCGGGCGCAGCTGTGGCGTTCCAGCACTACAGAAGGGATGCCCTAGCGTCTCGCAAGGCCACGCACTAGGCGATCCTGGCAGAGATGGAAGTGCATCTTCAGGAGCCTCCCGGTCCCCCTGGGCCTCCCGAGGCTCAGGGCCAAGGTGGCTCGTGAGGAACGACTCTAGTAGCGCACGTCTTCTTCTACCCCGATGTCTCTCAGCAATAGTACCAAGTGACATCTCTCCAAGTTCGTTCAGTTGGGGGCTCCCCTTAGGCTGCATCATCCCCAAGCCGTATGGGTCCGTCCCTACGGCATGTATCTCTTTTGCATCTATCAGAACTAGTTTACCTTCCTTTACAAGCTACCTTGAGATTACTAACTACATGACCGGCGCTTCATCGCCAAGAATGTCTCGTGCCCTTGCCATCCCTCCAGCAACCGCCTCATGATTAAGGACTGGCATGGCGTCTGTGCTCGGGTTTGTCCCTACAGCGTCACTAAATCCAGGAGGCTGAGCTCTGGCTCATGGGCCAGTCCCCGTGTACGTAACCTCCCATGGCCCTTGGTGCCTTGTTATTGCATGAGCTAATCGCGGGCGCATGAGTGAGGGCGCGCGACCTAGTGCCCCCGTGGCCACGGGAACCGCGCACCGGCTGTTTTTCCTCAGCATCTTTGCATGAGAAGACTGGGCACGACGTCTATGATCGGGTTCGTCCCTGCAGCGTCGATAAACCCAACGACTGAGCTTTGTCTGGCGGCCCGGCCCCATTCACGTCACCTCCTGGGGTTGTTGGTGTATGGCCTTCTCATGCAATAGCCTCGGGATGCTCATTCGGCAAAGGCTGCCTAACCATCTTCCAGGACTGACATAAGTTCTCGCAGTCAAGTTCAGGTGCAACCCGCCTTGAGGTAGGGCCTCGTGAGTCTCGCGCTGGCTCACGGGTGCCCATACACACCTCCTCCAGCCTTGCCGTGCAAGCCACATGTCAGGGCGGGGCTATACACGCCCTAGGGGCTCTCCTCAGAGGGAGCCCCCTCACACGTACTAGTGGAAGCACCATGGTCCGCATTGGCTGTCGACACTGCCGAGGAGCGTCTATGCCCGTGCAAGAGCGGAAGCCTATGCTCCGCGCTGGTGATAAACAACTAGGGGTGGCGTCGCGGCTGCATTAACCTCATGGAGCTTCCGGGCTCAGTGTCCAGCCTCATCGTCCTGCTATCCCTCGCGAGGGTAGCGCGAGGGGGCTGGGCACAGGGGCTACGCTCAGGTCACGCTTGGCGTACCCCACCTCGCCAGGTCTCACGGACCCAGTCTTCACGCGCCCCTCCCGAGCGAGAGCCCGGCAAGGAAAGGTATGACGGTCGGTTCGTACGTCAAGGGGGACTCCTGAGCATCGCTTCTCAGGAGCCTAACTTGCCACGTAGCCCCTCACCCCTTGGTCTCATCCTGGTGATTCGGATGACCCAACGGCGGCTGAGGTATGCGCGGGGCCGGGCCCTTCCGACGCGGAACGCCAAGCCCTGACTCTCGTCCTTTCAAGTCGTTCGTACGTCAAGGGGGACTCCTGAGCATCTCGTCTTAGGAGCCTAACTAGTCACATAGCCCCTCACCCCTTGGTCTCGTGCTAGTGATCTGGACGACCCAACAGCGGCTGAGGTATGTGTAGGGCTGGGCCCTGCCAACGCAGAACGCCAAGGCTTGCCTTCGCACTTCTCCCTAATATGTTCGCACGTCAAGGGGGACTCCTGAGCATCGTGTCTTAGGAGCCTAACTGGCCACGTAGCCCCTCACCCTCGCACTTCTCCCTAAGCTGGCGTCCCAGAGATAGAGATGGTTGAAGATGCACATAAGGGCCGAGGAAGAAAGCAAGCGAGCCTCACCTTCCACCAAAGAGCCAACCCCTTCGACAGCATCCTCGAGCACTGCCACGACCTCAGGGAGCAGGGCGGCAGGGCTCTCCCTTGGGGCCACTGCTTTCTTTGATGGATCGCCCCCAGAGAGCGACAGCTGAGCTTTGTGGAACCTCACCTCAAGGGAGGCGAGGGTGCTGCGCTCCATGGTGGCTGCTTCTTTGGCCTCGGCAAGGGATGCCTGGGCCGCCTCCTTCAGCTTCGTCAGGTGGCCGCGCTCCATAGCCTGTTCGAGGGCCGCCTTCTCCAGTCCAGCATCGCGATCGGAAACGGCAGCCTCCTGGGCCTTCAACTTCTCCTCACGCTTCCTTGGCCTCCTTTCGCGCCAAGTCATGCTCGGCAGCAGCCACCCCAGACACCTTCTGTGCCTCCTCCACACAGCTCCAGACCGCTCAGACAGATGCGTCGGCCTGAAGCCACCCCTTCTCGGAGGAGGGGCGCTCGGTTGGCAGCTCCAGCAGATCACGCGAGCACTTGGCATCCATTAGGACCCACCTTGTCAGGGCGTCCTCCACCTTCTTCCCGGCGCAAGAGATCGCGTTGCCGCCCCAAGATGCAACAAAGCCGATGCACCCTGTGGACTGGTCGCCAGTCATGCGGAAGAAGAAGAAGTGGTGCAGCATGGCGACGAAGGGCATCACCCCCACGAACGCCTCGTAGTAGAAGTCAAAGATGGGCAGAAGGAGGATGGAATTGGGATGGATGTGGAGCGCATGGAGGCCGTAATGGTGGAGAACAGCATTGAAGAAGCGGGAGAATGGGGGCACCAGCCCCGAGCAGACGCTATGCAGGAAGAAAGGATAGAAGGTACTGTTCGCGGGTTCCAGCGTGGCGGCGGTGACCCGGAGCGCAGACTCCCCCCACTCATTATCCTCGCTCGCCGTCAGGAGAAGCACGGTCTGGAGCTTCTACTCGGTGACGGAGGGCACGATCAGCACCAGCTCGTACAAGGCGGGGCCGGCAACTGGGGCTGGAGCCTTGGTCTTCTCGGCAGCCATTGGGCGAAAGATTGGAGGATAGAATCGGCAGATCCGGTGAGTTCTTTCGGTGTTGGGAGAAGGGGATCTAGAGCAAGACGAAGGGAAGGCAATGAAAGCATGACAGTAGATGGCACCCCTTTTGTCAGGCAAAAAACAGTTGCCGAGGCAGCATGGGGAAGTGGAGACGCCCACGTCCCATCAATCGCCATGCATCATCAAGGCCGCAGGCGGTTAGGGCCCGCGGCGCTCCGCACTTGCCCTTTGGCTTCGCTTGGAAGCCATGTCCGAGCGCGCCTTGGGCCCGGGGGCTACTGTCGGCGTTATGGATATGGGGGTATCCAGACTTGCCTGCCTGTGGCCCACCACGTGGCTCCATTAACGGCCTGGTATGGCCCAGCTTTAGCATCAACAACTCAAGACCCTCACGAGGGGCCAAGCCTCGTGAGGTGGACGACACCAAGACCCCCGAGGGGATCGGCCTCCTCAAGCTGGCTCCCGAGGGGCACATAGTTCTATGCAAGGTGCACCTCATGAGGCTCAGCTGACGTGAGCCATGACGACCAAGGCCAGGCGGGCTCTAGGCGGGTAGAGAGCACAAGTTTCCTCTTTGGTTCAAGGGACGCAAGCCACAGGCACGGAGTCCCGAGGAATCATCCAAAGGTTTCCATTCTGGTTCAACAAGACCAAGACCGTCAGGACGGCAGGACGGGGGTCATCACGGAGCCCACCGCAGCGTCACGACTAGAGGCCTTTCGCAGGCGAAGACCGCTTTAGTGAGGATAGGATGTACTACTTGTGCCCTTTCAAATCTGGCCGTTGTGGGATCCCTTCCCGCCAACATTTGGGAAGACAACCAAGGCCACTATAAATAGGACTTAGCCACCACCATAGACAGGCATCGAGTGGACATCGAGGGGAAGAGATCCATTCTCACCCGACCACCTCACCAGCTCTCTTGAGCTCCAGAACACGTCACCTCCTAAGGCCAGTTCATCCACTATACTAGTTCTCCTCAGTCCTTCAGGGCAATCCACCAAAATGCTGGAGTAGGGTATTACACCGCAAGGTGACCCGAACCAGGATAAACTACTGTGTCTCTTTGTCTCTTTGAGCTCGACATGCTAGGCTTAGGAGGATGGTGAGTAGGCAGGCTGGGTAGGTTGAGATCTCCGCACGCACCCGAGAGTTCGAACCTTTCAAGGGTTTGCGAACTTGTAATCCAACAGACATTGAATGGAAAAACGTTGTTATGCACTGGTCTTGTTCCCAGGATGAGGTATTGTTTATGATATCGCATGACAATTTGAACTTCTACTTTTCCGCATGTGCCTTACGGATTTTTTTGCAGGAAATCTGCTCGAAGAAGAATTCCAGTTTGAAAAGAACGACATGATATCGCAAATATGTTGCCCGCTGTTTTGCTCTTGTTAGTACCTATTGCCATGTATCACTGTACTTGCATACAAACCTGGTTCATTATGTGACAGCGGTATGCATGATAGCTTGCTTACCAATTGTTCACTCCAAATTATCTTATCTATATGAATGGTTACATTAGTGTAGAATATATCCAATGCCAATGAATTTTTTTAACTCTGCATTGTTCTTGTAAGTACCTTTTGTCGTTTATCAGTGCACTTATATTGACAGGTAGTTCTTCATGTACCATCACTCTGCAACTTATTTTCCTTTGCCCACCATTTTCTACACATTAGATCTATATTTACTCTTACCATAAGGTTGGATAGCACCGATGGTACTGAAGAAGTTTAGCTCTGCATTGCTCTTGGCTATACCTTTTGCTTGTATCGTTGGACTTACATTTATAGATAGTTGGTTATGTAGCATCACTCTTCATCTTATCTTAAATATTCTCCATTTTTTCTTATATTATCACATCTATATTTATTCTTAACAAAATGTAGAATAAAGACAATGCTTATGAAGAAGATTCTGTGGTAAACTTCTTGAATTGCCCCCCCCCCCATCAGCATGGACAAGGGCTTTATAGAGCCTCTCTTCACCAATAATGTAAGTTTGTCCTTCTCAAGCCTTCAAACTTTGTTGTGTATATTTGGTTAGGCATGACTGCAAGAGCTGCTTATTTTTGGTGTTTGCATCAAATTGCATGTTTAAAGTTTATTATGTAGTTCATAAACAAAAGTTTGTCCTTCTCAATTTAAGTTTTCAGTTGCACAACCAAGTTCCTTCTTCATACCATGTAAATTAAACTATACAGAGAAAGTGATCTTCTTTTGCACTGCATGTATGCTTCTGTTCTTGATCCGTAATCCAATGGTGTGGTGAACCTACCCACTACAGCACAATGTCATATTTTGCAATGTGTTAACTATGAACAATGTCATATCATTCTACTATTATTTAAACTGTCTCTTTATTTGCCAATCTGAAATAGAATAAATTGACAGCACACTAACCATTGATACTTATGAGTTCTTGATCTGCAATCCAGTGGTGTCATGAAGCTGCCAACTCCTTCACAATGTCATTTCCTACCATGTCTTGACCTGAACAATACCATATTGTGTTAATGCTATATTAAATCGTGTCACTTTATTCGTCAATAAGAAATGTGATGAATTGTCAACACTGATACTTATATGTGAAAAACCTGTCATATGTCTGCTTATTTATCTTTCAGAGTGAGGAGGATATAAGTGTCGAACAATCGCAGTCTCATCAGCTTGCTCAGCTGCTTGCGCTGCAGCTCCCGAGCAGGGCTAACCTTTCTTGAACTCTATTGAAGTGCTGTCGGGTTTGTATATTATTTTGTTGGCATGTTTACTTGCACTGGTGGCGATCTTTGATGCCCAGTGTGTAATCTGCTGTCTGCTTGTGCTTTATTATCATAGTGGCAAACTTTGATGCCCAGTGGATGTAATATGATGTAATTTCTTTATTGTATAGTCTAGGTTATTTCTTATTCACGATGTTGCAATTATTTTACTGTATATATATCTTGTCTTCGTAGTAAACCGGCCAAATTGTAAAATTACGGTACATAATCGGGTCGTCATGCAAATCACTATGTATGATCTGCATCACAGGCCCCGTCATCTTGGTCCATTAACAGGTCTAAATGTAAACTGGCCCACTAGTAGATTCGGGCCTTTAATAGTCCAAGTAAACGCCGGCCCTATTTTCGCAAGAAAACTCAATGGGCTTTTAGGAGGCTGAAAAGTAGGTTGGCCTAAAACGTGCCAAACAGCTCATGGGCCGGCAGCAGGCCGAAATAGACCCCGGCCCATGATTGTGCCAATCACATCACGAGCCGTTACCAGGCCAAAATTGTCTCGGTCCTTGTTTGGCCCAATCAGATTATCGGCTGTGAGCAGGCCGGATGCAAACCGGGCCGTAGTTAGGCCCAACTATATGACGGGCTTTTAACAGGCCGAAATAAATATAGGGTAGAAATGTTAAACGGGCCTTTAACAAGCCGAAACTAATATCAGGCCGAATTACTAAATGGACCGCAAGTGGGCCCAAAAGCATAGCGTCCAGTTGACGGGCCGAATCTGATAAGGGCTATAATTTAGCCCAAAGCCTCTTAATGGGTCGGATCTGATCTGGGCCGTAATTTGGCCCAGAACGTGGTAGGCTTTTAATGGGCCGGATCTCATATGGGTCTTTATTAGGCCCGGAACATGGCAAGCTGTTAATAGACCAGATCAAATATGGGCCGGCATTTGGCTCAAAACATGGCAACATGTTAATGGGCCGGCCCACTAGTGTCCTCAAAATCTTGTGGGCCTTTAGCTGGGCCGGCCCATTATGGTCGGTGAAATATCATGGGCCTTTAGCTGGGCCAGCCCATTATGGTCCGCAAAATCTTGTGGGCCTTTAGCTGGGCCGGCCCATTATGGTCCGCAAAATCTTGTGGGCCTTTAGCTGGGCCGGCCCATTATGGTCCGCAAAATCTTATGGGCCTTTAGCTGGGCCGACCCATTATGGTTTGCAAAATCTTGTGGGACTTTAGCTGGGCCAGCCCATTTAATCTTTATGGGCCACTTTTGGGCCGGTCCACGTGTCAACATATCATAGGCGCATCTCGCCCATTGGATGAGTGGCACCTGTGCCAATGCGGAGTTGACACGTGGTTCTGTCGGCCAATGAGACTTTTACACGTGTAAAATCGGCATTGGTCATGGCTTTTAGTGGGTTATCGGATCCAAAACCGGACCCGATATCTTAATGACGTCCCGTCACGGTGGATGCCACGTGTCGGTCACCCTTGATGAAAGCACTTCTACGACGCGCGATTTATCGTCATGGAAGTGGACACTTTTGTGATGATAATTGTGGTAATGTCATGGAACACTTCTACGACAGCACAAGTATGACTATCTTGATTATGTCATAAAATCGTCATGGATGTACATGCATGACAGAAAACGTGACCTACTGTGACAAACACGTATCATCACGGAAGTGTATTTTTTTTGTAGTGAAAGTAGCTCTAGTGTGTATGCTTATCACTGACGTTGTAGGACAAATGCATTAAATGCGTTGCTTATGTGCCGTCTTAACTTTATCGGGGACCGTAGTAGAGCCCATCCCGTCCATCGCCGCCTCCCCCTGTCTTGACACGCATCTAGGCTGGTGAGGCATGCAACACCAATTTGACTAGCTAGCCGCTGCCCTGGAGCGGTGGCAGGATCTTCACAAAGATCTCCATGCCACCACGCAGGTGCTTGCTTAGTTGGCAGGCTGGTCGCCGCGTTGGAATGGCTGCAGGGTGGCGGAACTTTGTCGTGTGCGAGCCCTGCTGTGGCTTTGGAGTTGTCCCCGGCAAGAGTCTTGCCAAGGTCTCGTGGTCGTCCCCGTCAAGAGCCTTGCCGAGGGGCTTCATCCTTTGGTCTCCATGAAGATCTGCATGCTACTACGCATGTGCCCCCGAGTCTTGGTCTTGACGTTGTCGATGGTGCCAGAGCTCTCAGCCTCAAGGGTGGTGGCCTTACTGGTGCTTCGCAAGCTGTCCCGGCAAGGATCTTGCCGGGGGAGGTCTAGCTTGTCTTCTGCTATCTGTTTACTGGCTTGAATGCTGCATTGGTACTCTTGTATCTTGCCTTCTACTGCCCCGTCAAACCTTGCCACAGGTGCGGCTACAACTTCCCATGCACAAGTAATGGGTAAAAAAGGGCCTAGACTTATGTAAACCGACATGGCATTCTCCCTCTTTGTGTAAACCTTGCATATTATGAGAGAAAATGCAATAGAATTACTCCAAAAAGTGTTATTATGCATAAAAACATTATAAATAATAGTAGGAAAACATGATGCAAAATGGACGTATCAACTCCCCAAGGTTAGACCTCGCTTGTCCTCAAGCGAAAGCCGATATCGAAAATCATGTCCACATGTTTAGAGAGAGAGGCGTCGATAAAAACAAAATACAGACATAGTAGCATCATGCATATTATTATAACAACAACAAAATTCATCACAAAAGTTTATCATATAACTTCTCATGAACAAGTAACAATTCATCACAACATCGAAGTAGAAAGCATAAACTTTATTGAAAACTAACAAACTATGTTCTCAGTCAACTTTGCAACTATAATTCATCATATTTTCAGGAAGGGTCTCGTATCGGAGCCTTTTGGCAAGTCCACATACTCAACCATCATTTAATCTTCTATGATTGCTAACACTCACATCATACATATGAGCAAAATGTTTCAACCGGGCACAGAAATATAGGGGCTTATAGTTTTGCCTCCCAACTTATTCACCTCAAGGGTGTTGTCAACAATAATAACTCATGATCACTCACATTCAACTGGATATATATGCCTAGATCTTTCCTCACCACATGGTTGTAACGCCCCGGATTCTATGCGATAGGTGTCTTCTAGTTATTCGCCGTCATTGCCATGTCATTTGCTTGCGTGTTGCATTTTATCATGTCATCATGTGCATTCCATTGCATACGTGTTCGTCTCATGCATCCGAGCATTTTCCCCGTTGTCTATTTTGCAATCCGGCACTCCTATGTCCTCTGGCGCCCCCTTTTGCCTCTTTTCATGTGCGGGTGTTAAACTTTCTCGGAATGGCCCGAAGTTTGCTAAGCGGCCTTGGTATAGCACCGGTAGACCGCCTGTCAAGTTTCGTGCCATTTGGAGTCCGTTTGATACTCCAACGGTTAACCGGGTAACCATAAAAGCCCTCTTTGTGTTGCAGACCAACACCCCTCCAAAGTGGCCCAAAACCCATATAAATCCCCTCCATGCTCTCGGTCGTTCGAGCACGATCATGTGGGCGAAAACCGCTCCTCATTTGGAATCTCCTAGCTCCCTCTAGCTATAAATAAGCCTTCACCCGTCAAAATCTCGGATGAAATAGACCCCTAACCCTAGCCCATCTCCTCCCACCGCGCCGGACATGTCCGTCCGCGCCGGACGAAATCACGCCGCCGCCCGCAGCCAACCACATCGCGCCACCTGTCCCCGCCGTCGTCCCACGCTGCCAGGCCCGTCGGGGCCCGGATCCGACCCACCATGGGCCGAATCAGGCCCGAGCCGCCGCCGACGCAGCCTGGGGCGCCCGCGCCTCCGCGCCCGAGATGCCCGCTCGCCTCCGCCCCCCAGCGCCGCCGCCTCCGCGACAGGCCTCGCCGCCGTTCGCCTGCTCGCCCGCTAGCGAGCGACCTGCCAGGTCGGAGCCCCGCCGCCCTTTCCTTCTTTCTCCTTCCTTCTCCCTCTCCCTCATGGCGTCTCTCTCTCTCCCCCCGCAGGTCGCCGCCGCCATGGTCCCCGGTGCCGCCCAGACCCGCCGCCGCCGGGAATGGGGTCCCCGGGGCCGGATCCGCCCGGATCCACCGCCCCTCGGCCTCCTCCTGGCCTCCCTGCTGACCGGCGCCGCTGCCACCCCGCTGCCATGGCCGCCTCCCTCCTGTGTGCTCGTGCAGGCGCACGAGGAAGAGGACGATCGGGCCTCCATCTCCCATGGGCCCCGCGCCCTCAGCCCACAAGCCGGCCCAGTCTCCGGCCTAGTGCGGCTCCTCCTCCTTGGCCTGCCTCCCTTGCTTCCTGGGCTTGGCCCATGGTGAGAACCCAACTAAACCCCGCTCGTGCGCTATTTAGTATATCGCGCCCGCTCGTTTTTTTCCAAAAATCTACTAAGTCCCTAAAATAATTGCATTCTCATCCATACTTTGACCTGTCATATCTTGTTGCATACTGCTCCGTTTCATGCGTGTCATATATAAAAATGTTCGCTGTGAGATGCTCCATATCTGGAGATAGCTCAGTGTTCATGTTTTGTCATGCTTTACCTGTACATCATGTCCATGCCTTTTGTTTTCACATTGGGGTGCTGTAGCATGTTGTTTTGATGCTTGCAAGATGCCTAGTTGCTGTTTTGGACAGCTTGTCCTTTAAACTTGTATAGAGTGTATGTGTGGAACATTGCTCCGTTTTGAGTGTGCTCTATATGAAACTTGCTTAGATTTGCATGTAGTTTCATATTACCTTGTTGCATACATGTTTTGAGTGTGTTTGCTTGATGTTTGAACACATTTTGCATCAATGCCATGTTTAACTTGTTTTGCTCATATCTTCTAGGCCGTAGCTCCGAATTAAATGAACTTTATATGTAACTTGACTAGAATCTCGTGTAGATCATCTTGGTGCATATTAACTTGCTGTTTAACAACTTGAACATAAGGTTTATTCAAATCTGTTCCAATTTCGAAACTTGCATATGAGGACTTACCGGAATTGTTATATGTTGCTTCCGGCCTCATTTAAACTTGCTTCGATGTGTTGCTCTTGTTTGCATCATCTCTTGCCATGAGTAGCTTCATGTAGCCTTGTCTGGCATCATGCTTGGTTGTGCATCATGTCTTGTATATGTGTGGTGTTTTTATCATGTTGTATGCTTCTTCTCGATAGTTCCTGTTTCGTTGCGATCGTGAGGATTCGTTCGTCTACGCTTGGTTTGGCTTCATCCGTTCGTCTTCTTCATGGATTCGTTCTTCTATCACTACCCTGGATCTCACTACTATCATTGTTATGCTAGTTGCTTCGTTCTATCGCTTTGCTGCGCTACCTATCTTCTGCTCTTCAAGCCTCCCAATTTGCCATGTCAGCCTCTAACCTTTTTCACCCTTCCTAGCAAACCATTGCTTGGCTATGTTACCGATTTTGCTCAGCCCCTCTTATAGCGTTGCTAGTTGCAGGTGAAGTTTAAGATTGCTCCATGGTGGACAAGATTATGTTGGGATATCACAATATCTCTTATATTATTAATGCATCTATATACTTGGTAAAGGGTGGAAGACTCGGCCTTATGCCTGGTGTTTTGTTCCACTCTTGCCGCCCTAGTTTCCGTCATACTGGTGTTATGTTCCCGGATTTTGCGTTCCTTACGCGGTTGGGTGATTTATGGGACCCCCTTGACAGTTCGCTTTGAATAAAACTCCTCCAGCAAGGCCCAACCTTGGTTTTACCATTTGCCTCACCTAGCCCTTTTTCCTTGGGTTTCTGGAGCACGAGGGTCATCTTTATTTTATCCCCCCTCGCGCCAGTGCTCCTTCGAGTGTTAGTCCGAACCGAGCCACCTGCGGGGCCACCTCGGGGAAACTCTAAGTCTGGCTTAACTCGTAGCCTGTCTCATCCGGTGTTGCCCTAAGAACGAGATATGTGTAGCTCCTATCGGGATTTGTCGGCACATCGGGCGGCTTTGCTGGTCTTGTTTTACCATTGTTGAAATGTCTTGTAAACTGGGATTCCGAGTCTGATCGGGTCTTCCTGGGAGAAGGTATATCCTTCGTTGATCGCGAGAGCTTATCACGGGCTAAGTTGGGACACCCCTGCAGGGTATAAAACTTTCAAAAGCCGTACCCGCGGTTATGGGCAGATGGGAATTTTTTAATGTCCTGTTGTAGATAACTTGACACCAGATCCGATTTAAAATGCATCAACCGCGTGTGTAGCCGTGATGGTCTCTTCTCGGTGGAGTCCGGGAAGTGAACACGGTTTTGGGTTATGATTGACGTAAGTAGGAGTTCAGGATCAGTTCTTGATCATTGCTAGCTTCCCGACCGTTCCGTTTGCTCTCTTCTCGCTCTTATTTGCGTATGTTAGCCACCATATCATGCTTAGTCGTTGCTGCAACCTCACCACTTTACCCCTTCCTTTCCCTTTAAGCTTTGCTAGTCTTGATACCCATGGTAATGGGATTGTTGAGTCCTCGTGGCTCACATATTACTACAACAACAGTTGCAGGTACAGGTTATGCGATGATCATGACGCGAGAGCGATGTTTTCTTGTTTTGGAGTTCTTCTTCTGCTTCTTCTTCAATCAGGGGATAGGTTCCAAGTCGGCAGCCTGGGATAGCAGGGTGGATGTCGTTTGAGCTTCTGTTTGTGTTTCATCCATAGTCAGATGTTGTTATTGTGTATGATGTATTGTTGTATTCGTGTGGCATTGTATGCCTCTTGTATGTATCCCCATCTATTATGTAATGTTGATGTAATGATATCCACCTTGCAAAAAGCGTTTCAATATGCGGTTCTATCCTTGGTGGGACCTTCGAGTCTCTTTAGGATAGTATCACATATTGGGCATGAGAAGTTGGTATCAGAGCCTCGCCCAACCCTAGGAGCCCCCCTTGATTGATCGTGTAGTTTGGCCGTTGTTGAGTCTAGAAGAAAACTGTTTTAGAGTCTAGTTATATCAGAGAGTAGGAATTCTCTTTACTCCGCAGCCCATTCATCACTCTAGTAAGGAATCTTTACATAGGTGTTTTGAATTACTCCTCTTCCCCTTCAAATTTTTCTTATGATCACGCAGTTGGTTTTCCGATCGTTGGCTCTCATCTCTTTTCATCCGGTGCTTTTCTCGTCAAGTTGACTCAAGCCTCTTCATTGTTGCCAAGTTCAATCCTCAATTGTTTTCTTTCCCACCCGCCCTCCCTTCTTCCGGGACCGGAGTCCGTTATCGAGTATCCATGCTACTCATGCGAAGTCTTTGCTTTCTTTCCTCAATGATTTCAACCGGTGTTTTCTCTTCAAGTTATTCGTCGGTTCCCCTTCCAAGTTGCCTTTGTTTTCCCGCCCTCCCATGCTTTTTCTTCTCAGAGCCTCTTCACTCTTTCATCAATTATTTCAACCGATGAATTCTCTTTTGTTTGACATTCTTCATCTCTTTTCCGGTGGACTCAATTCAAGTTTTTCGTAGTGATTATATTCTTTTCCTCGGCTCAAGTGTTTTCCCTGCTCGTTTGCCTCTTGCCAGTTTATATTTCCGGAGTGTTCAAGACATCTCAGGAGATTCGTCTGTGTTCCAATTAATTCGAGGTTGTCATCTCATTAAAATATTTCAATTGTTCCGGTGCACCATCTATCTTTTCAACAATCCTTTCCAACGGTGTTTTCTTTAGTGGGCCCTAACCCACAGGTCTTTTCCCAGGATCTTACCTGACTCTTCTAATTTCCCCGGAGTTATTCTCAATTTGTTTTCGAAGTTTGACGTAAGAATTAATTTCATCAGTCAGATGCCATCTCCAAGAGTGCTTTCAAATTCTTGTCATCTTGGTTCAACCCTTCCTCTTTTTCATTCCCCCGGAGTATCTCAATAATTTTGGTGGTGTTTCTCGTCGTCCTCCTCAACGTTTGAAGATCGAAGAAGAGTTTGTCCTCTAAATCTTGTCCGTTCTCCTAGAGATTCGTGGTGCTAGCTTCATGTTATCCTCCAAATTATTCTGTTTGTCGGAGATTCTATTCTTACCTATCCGAAGTATATCGGAGTTATTTTTCCCGTTTCTTTTCTCCGGAGGCCATCATTTCAGCTACCGTTATCTAATTATTTCGGTGCTTCATTCAAGTGTTCTTTAATCAGCTCATGATCTCTTTGTTCTTTTCCATCTAATCCCCTCTAGAATACTTGTTCTTCTAATTCTTCCTGGTGTTTCATTCTCTTTCATCAGTAATTTTTCTAATTCTTTCGGTGGTTCCATCAGATTCCTTTTCCGTTCTTATCATATTAATTCATTCGTGCTTCCAAATCCTACCGGTGGTTCATGAAGACTCTCTCAAGTTTTGTGCTATACCCCCTTAATCCTTTGCAAGAAGAATAAGTGGTATGCAAAATCCATTGCTTGTCATTAATTTAATTGGATGAGGATAAGCATAACGTAAATCTTATTCTTATTTCATCCAAGTAAGTAATCCCTTCCTATGGAGTTTGTTCATGATGAGTAAATTCTTGATTCCAAGTGATCCATCTTTCTCTTCCGGAGTTCAAATTTCCTCGACCATCTCGTGGAACCTCCATCTAAATCATCGCAAAGCTTTAATCTTATTCTTTCATCCTTTAATTTTATTTCGCCATCCTTTCGTTACTGGAGTTCTTCATGGTGGTTCGTCATGATTTAATTCATTCTTCAAGACTTCATCAAGAATTTTGTTGGTGGAGTTCAAGTATCCTTCTTCTTGCTTCTCGAGGTGCAAATAATTCTCTGTTTCTTTTGAAGTGGAGTTTTGCATTTCTTCATTCTTCTCAGCTATTCAGACACTGGTTGTGGTATAATTTCACCTCAAGTTTTGAGTTGTTTTTGATAAGTCCACAACAAGTTTATTCTTTTCGTTGTTGATTTTCTCAACAACTCCATTCAATCCTTCTAAGTTCTTTTCATTCACTTCTTTCAATTCTTCCGGAGGCATTGCGTTGCTCATGTCGTCGAGTGTCATTCCATCTTGTGAAGTTCGTGTTCTATTCCTCCATGTTTCAGTCGGAGTGCTGCCTAAATCCTTCCAGTCTTATTCGTTTATCATCTCGTTCTAACTGGAGTGCTTTTAGAGTCTATCGTGTTTCCATGAGCATTTGATTCTCGTCATTCTCGTCGTTCCTCTCTTCTTCTCGAGTGCTCTCAATTCTTTGCTTCTTCTCTTGAGCTCTTGTTTCACCTCATCCCTTTTCCCTCCCGTCTCGGTCCTAAGATCTCGGGACGAGATCTCTTGTTAGTGGAGGAGTGTTGTAACGCCCCGGATTCGATGCGCCAGGTGTCTTCTAGTTATTCGCCGTCATTGCCATGTCATTTGCTTGTGTGTTGCATTTTATCATGTCATCATGTGCATTGCATTGCATACGTGTTCGTCTCATGCATCCGAGCATTTTCCCCGTTGTCCGTTTTGCAATACGGCACTCCTATGCCCTCCGGCGCTCCCTTTTGCCTCTTTTCATGTGTGGGTGTTAAACTTTCTCGGAATGGCCCGAGGTTTGCCAAGCGTCCTTGGTATAGCACCGGTAGACCTCCTGTCAAGTTTCGTGCCATTTGGAGTCCGTTTGATACTCCAACGGTTAACCGGGAACCGTAAAAGCCCTCTTTGTGTTGCAGCCCAACACCCCTCCAAAGTGGCCCAAAACCCATCTAACTCTCCTCCATGCTCTGGGTCGTTCGATCACGATCGTGTGGGCGAAAACCGCTCCTCATTTGGACTCTCCTAGCTCCCTCTAGCTATAAATAAGCCTTCCCCCGTCAAAATCTCGGATGAAATAGACCCTAACCCTAGCCCATCTCCTCCCACCGCGCCGGACATGTCCGTTCGCGCCAGACGAAATCGCGCCGCCGCCCGCAGCCAACCACATCGCGCCACCTGTCCCCCCCGCCGTCCCACAACGCCAGGCCCGTCGGGGCCCGGATCTGACCCGCCGTGGGTCGAATCGGGCCCGAGCCGCCGCCGACGCAGCCCGGGGCGCCCGCGCCTCCACGCCCGAGATGCCCGCTCGCCTCCGCCCTCCAACGCCGCCGCCTCCATGCCAGGCCTCGCCGTTCGCCTGCTCGCCCGCCGGCGAGCGCCCTGCCAGGTCGGAGCCCCGCCGCCCTCTCCTTCTTTCTCCTTCCTTCTCCTTCTCCCTCATGGCGTCTCTCTCTCCCCCCGCAGTTCGTCGCCGCCATGGTCCCCGGTGCCGCCCAGCGCCACCGCCACCGGGAATGGGGTCCCTGGGGCCGGATCTGCCCGAATCCACCGCCCCTCGGCCTCCTCCTGGCCTCCCTGTCGATCGGCGCCGCCGCCACCCCGCTGCCATGGCCGCCTCCCTCCTGCATGCTCATGCAGGCGCACGAGGAGGAGGATGACCGGGCCTCCATCTCCCGTGGACCCCGCTCCCTCAGCCCACAAGCCGGCCCAGTCTCCGGCCCAGCCCGGCTCCCCCTCCTTGGCCTGCCTCCCTTGCTTCCCGGGCTTGGCCCATGGTGAGAACCCGCCTAAACCCCGCCCGTGCGATATTTAGTATATCGCGCCCGCTCGTTTTTTTCTCCAAAAATCTGCTAAGTCCCTAAAATAATTGCATTCTGGTGCATACTTTGACCTATCATATCTTGTTGCATACTACTCCGTTTCGTGTGTGCCATATATCAAAATGTTCGATGTGAGATGCTCTACATTTCATTCCATTGTGTCATGCTTGTTTGAGATCATCTTGATGCCTGAATCATCGTTGCAAGAGTGTTATATGATGTTAATTTGCTGAAACTGTTATAACTTGGTGATTTGTCATTTTTGTTGCATTTGATGTGTCCATCCTATGAGCATGAGCTCTACATGTGTTTTGTACTACATCATGCCATATTCACAGGAGTGCCATCCATGTATTTTTGTGAGTCTTGTAGTAAGTGCATCGAGCGTAGGGTACTTGCTGTTACTGTTTTGCTAGGCTGAAACTGCTATATTATGATGCTATGTAAACCTGCTGCTACAAGTCATTCTATGCATAATCTAGAGATGTTCACTAAGGATGTTTTATTATACATATGACGCTCTATCCATCCATGCCCCTGGATGCATTTATAGTCTGTTGTAGCTTATTGTGATCTTGCTCTCAACTTGCTAAATAATGTTGCTGTCAGCGTGTTAACATTAAGTTCAGTTTTGCCATGTGTTTTGCTAGTGATCCATGCACCCTATGAACTTGATATTGCCATGCTTAGCTTCATAAACATTTATTCTTACTGTTGGTCGCCTTGACATGCCATGTATTGATCTGTGGTGAGTGGTTCAAGCTCACCAACATGCCTACTTATCATTGATCCTGCCATGTTTGAATCTGCCATATAATTTGCCATGTTTACATGGGTGCCATCATATCTTCTGAGCCTTTTTGGCTCATGGTCAGTAAAGGACTTTTGTTCTATGCAATTTGTAGGTTCATGCCATGCCTTTGTTTTCTATGATAAGTTCCTGTAGCATGTTGTTTGATAGCTATAAACATTGTAACCTGATGTTATTTCTGCAAAGTCTGAAACTGTTATTATTTGCAATCTTGCCATGTGTTTTGGAGCATGTTCTAGTGTTTTCTGGAGATAGCTCAGTGTTCATGTTTTGTCATGCTTTACCTGTACATCATGTCCATGCCTTTTGTTTTCACATTGGGGTGTTTTAGCATGTTGTTTTGATGCTTGCAAGATGCCTAGTTGCTGTTTTGGACAGCTTGTCCTTCAAACTTGTATAGAGTGTATGTGTGGAACCGTTGCTCCATTTTGAGTGTGCTCTATATGAAACTTGCTTAGATTTGCATGTAGTTTCATATTACCTTGTTCCATCCATGTTTTGAGTGTGTTTGCTTGATGTTTGAACACATTTTGCATCAATGCCATGTTTAACTTGTTTTGCTCATATCTTCTAGGCCGTAGCTCCGAATTAAATGAACTTTATATGTAACTTGACTAGAATCTCGTGTAGATCATCTTGGTGCATCTTAACTTGCTGTTTAACAACTTGAACATAAGCTTTATTCAAATCTGGTCCAATTTCGAAACTTGCATATGAGGACTTACCGGAATTGTTATATGTTGCTTCCGGCCTCATTTAAACTTGCTTCGATGTGTTGCTCTTGTTTGCATCATCTCTTGCCATGAGTAGCTTCATGTAGCCTTGTCTGGCATCATGCTTGGTTGTGCATCATGTCTTGTATATGTGTGGTGTGTTTACCATGTTGTGTGCTTCTTCTCGATAGTTCCTGTTTCGTTGCGATCGTGAGGATTCGTTCGTCTACGCTTGGTTCGGCTTCATCCGTTCGTCTTCTTCATGGATTCGTTCTTCTTCCTAGCGGGATTTCAGGCAAGATGACCGCTACCCTGGATCTCACTACTATCATTGCCTCACCTAGCCCTTTTTCCCTTGGGTTTCCGGAGCCCGAGGGTCATCTTTATTTTAGCCCCCCCCCAGGCGATTGCTCCTTCGAGTGTTGGTCCGAACCGAGCCGCCTGCGGGGGCACCTCGGGGAAACTTGAAGTCTGGTTTTACTCGTAGCCTATCTCATCCGGTGTTGCCCTGAGAATGAGATATGTGCAGCTCCTATCGGGATTTGTCGGCACATCGGGCGGCTTTGCTGGTCTTGTTTTACCATTGTTGAAATGTCTTGTAAACCGGGGTTCCGAGTCCGATCGGGTCTTCCTGGGAGAAGGTATATCCTTCGTTGATCGCGAGAGCTTATCATGGGCTAAGTTGGGACACCCCTGAAGGGTATAAACTTTCGAAAGCCGTGCCCGCGGTTATGGGCAGATGGGAATTTTTTAATGTCCGGTTGTAGATAACTTGACACCAGATCCGATTTAAAACGCATCAACCGCGTGTGTTGCTGTGTTGGTCTCTTCTCGGCGGAGTCCGGGAAGTGAACACGGTTTTGGATTATGATTGACATAAGTAGGAGTTCAGGATCACTTCTTGATCATTGCTAGCTTCACGACCGTTCCGTTTGCTCTCTTCTCACTCTTATTTGCGTATGTTAGCCACCATATCATGCTTAGTCGCTGTTGCAACCTCACCACTTTAACCCTTCCTTTCCCTTTAAGCTTTGCTAGTCTTGATACCCATGGTAATGGGATTGCTGAGTCCTCGTGACTCACAGATTACTACAACAATAGTTGCAGGTACAGGTTATGCGATGATCATGACGCGAGAGTGATGTTTTCTTGTTTTGGAGTTCTTCTTCCGCTTCTTCTTTGATCAGGGGATAGGTTCCAGGTCGGCGACCTGGGCTAGCAGGGTGGATGTCGTTTGAGCTTCTGTTTGTGTTTCATCCGTAGTCGGATGTTGTTATTGTGTATGATGTATTGTTGTATTCGTGTGGCATTGTATGCCTCTTGTATGTATCCCCATCTATTATGTAATGTTGATGTAATGATATCCACCATGCAAAAAGTGTTTCAATATGTGGTTCTATCCTTGGTGGGACCTTCGAGTCTCTTTAGGATAGTATCGCATATTGGGCATGACAATGGTGCTTGCAAAAGTAGAAAATAAAATGGAATAGAGGAAAATACTTTGACTCTTGCATAAAAGTAAAACATAGGCACTTCACAGAGGGAAGCAGAGGTTGTCATGTGCTTTTTGGTTTTGTATGCACAATCTCTTAATGCAAAAGAACGTCACATTATGTTGCCCCTTATGATAGCAACATTTATTATCCAGTTCGTCGCTTTTATTGCTTTGCCATCACAACTTCATACAACGCTTATTTTCCCTTACACTAAAGGATCAAACACATTTAAAAGCAATTTTTATTGCCTTTTTGCACCGATGACAACTTACTTGAAGTATCTTACTCAATCCATAGGTAGATATGGTGGACTCTCGAAACATGGATTTGGGTTTAAGGGTTTTTGATGCACGAGTAGTATCTCTACTTAGTTCGGATTTTTAGCTAGCAAGGATATTGAGCAAGCACCACATGTTGAAGGATCTATGACAATATAACTTCTATGTGAATATGAACAAACATAAATAATTATGTTGTCTTCCTTGTCCAATGTCAATAGTTTGGCATAAAATATTTCATGGGGGCTCACAATCATAAAATATGTCCAAGATAGTGTATTTGCATGTGAATCCTCTCTTCCCTTATTAATTCTTTCATGAATTGCATCATTGACCAATGCTATGTTTGTCAACTTTCAATAAATTTTAGCACTTATACTTTTCCTTATGTGGTGTCATTACTTACCATAAGATTAGCATATGATCTTTTTCATTATTTTCCTTTATTTTGATTGAAACATAAAAGTAAAGAAGAAAAAACTCAAACTAATCATTATTATATAAATCTCACCCGATTACATAGACAGATAGATCACGAAACAAGCACTTGGAAATAGTTCATACTAAACTTTTATTCAACTAAATCACGAAATAGCTAAGGACTGAACTAAGATAGGTAAAGGTAATAAAAGTGATGGTGATACAATACCGGGGCATCTCCCCCAAGCTTGGCACAAGCCAAGGGGAGTGCCCATACCCGTGTACTCAAGTCTCCTTTTGTGATGAAGATGAAGATGGTGGTGGTGATGAGGCGGTAGGAACTTCACATTTCAGCCTCAGTAGGTACTCCAGTCTATGATTGATCCTCCAGAGGGTGATGTTTTGCTCTTCCAACAAAATAATTTCACGAGTGAGATATTTATTCTAAACACAAACCGTTCGAAAGCCTTGAAAGCTTAGATTTTAGTAGGGGTGAGATGATCATAGTAAGGTTGAAGGATATTCTCCTCTTTCTCGGCCTCCCCTGGAACATGGCTTGTCCCCCTTCCTGAGCCTGGTCCCCCTGCAGCTTCCTTGACCTTGTCCTCCTTAGTGGCTTATTTTGGTTCTTCCCTCCTTAGATCCATCTTCAGCAGCCAAGCATCGCCTTCTACATAGTTGGAGGAGGGAGAAGACATGATGCCTGGCTTGATAGATCTGACAGAAAAACAACACGAAACAAGAATAGAGGATTTCTCCATGATGCGGTGGTCAAATCGTCTGGGGTATATATAAATATTTTTATCTTGGGAAACAAGTATACAGAAGGAAAACAGAGTCGAGAAGGTGCCCGAGGGGCCCACTACCCACCTGGGCATGCCAGGTGGGGCAGGTGTGCCCTAATGTCTTGTGGACACCTGGGTTGCCTTCCCGGTTGTTTCTTATTTTCCTATTTTTTTCTAATATTCCAAAACTAACAGCAAATATTTTTCCAGATTTTTCAGAGACTGTTTACTTACCATACCACATACCTCTTCCTTTTCAGTGTTCTGGAGTGTTTTGGAAGGTTTCTTTTATGTGTTCCTCCGGTGTCATAGTTTGGATAATATTGGTTTTAACATTAATAGGCGTAGCGGAAATATAGTGTTTAATTCTTTTTCCATTGACCACCTTCGGGTTGGTACCGTCGGCATTATCAATCTTATAACTCCAGAATGATAAACTTCTTCGATGATATATGGCCCTTCCAATTTGGAGAGAAGTTTACCTGCAAAAAATCTGAAACGGGAATTGTACAATAGAACCTGTTCACAACTATGAATTCCCGCTTTTGGATTCTTTTGTCATGCCACCTTTTAACATTTTCTTTGAATAGTTTTGCATTTTCGTAAACTTGGTTTCTCCATTCATCTAGTGAGCTAATATCAAATAACCTCCTTTCACCGGCAACTTTGAAGTCATAGTTGAGTTCTTTAATTACCCAATATGCTTTATGTTCTAACTCAAGAGGATAATGAAAAGCTTTCCCTTAAACCATTTTATATGGAGACATACCCATAGGATTTTTATAAGCAGTTATATAGGCCCAAAGTGCATCATCCAGTTTCTTAGACCAATTCTTTCGGGACCTATTGATAGTTTTTGTAATATTAATTTTATTTCTCTATTAATATGTTAAACTTGACCACTAGATTGAGGATTATAGGTGTAAGGGCGTATTTATCCCTAAGTGTTTTGGTGATTGATGACAATGCTTTTGCGGACTAATCGTGTGCCTTGAGTTTCTTAGTTGCTTCATCGCTAGGCACAAGATGGTTCGGTGCCCCTCAAAGACTATAGAAGACGGCGTTTCTCTACGTTTCTTTTTGGTGGATTTGAGTTGTAGGAGAGCCGTACTATTAAGAGGGGGTCCGCGTCGGAAAGGTTCGGGTGGAATCATCACGTACACGTTTCCTTCCTTGTCTCCTCCTTTCCCTTGCACTTTGGAGCATTCCCCATCTATCCTCTATGTGAGTGTTTGGACTACCGTTGTTGAGCTTGCGGTAGTACTGCTCCCTGGAGCGGTAGTACCGCAGGCACTTGCGGTAGTACCGTGCCCATGCGCGGTAGTACCGCGGGATCCCACGGTAGTATCGCTCCTTCGGAGTCGTAGTACTGTGGCTCCCTGGCCAAGTACCGCTGCCTTGCGGTAGTAGGTATGGATGTAATTTTTTACATCCGCGCCCACACGATAGTACCGCACGTTGAGGGCGGTAGTACCGCGGGTGCCCACGGTAGTACCGCTCCCCCCGAGCTGTAGTACTGTGGTTCCCTGTCCTAGTGCCGTTGCTTCATGGTAGTATGGGCAGATGTAATTTTTTACATCCGCACCCACACAGTAGTACCGCGCCTTGTGCATGGTAGTACCGTGACGGATGTTTGCATCGTCTCTTTGACCACGGAAGTAGGCACGGATGTATTTTTATTCATCCGTGCAGTTTCCAGACTAGGACTTACCTGCCTCGCGGTAGTACCGCAGGTGGGAGCGGTAGTATAGCGCTCGCGGTAGTACTACTTGTGTTATAGTCTCTGCAGCTGCTGCGGTAGTACCGTGGTCTCCCACGGTAGTACCGCATGGCCTTGCGGTAGTACCGTGCTCATGGAGCGATAGTACCGCATGTCGTAGGCTGGTCTTAGTGGATAACAGTTGGATGTTGTCCTCCACTATAAAAGGTGTGTCTCCTACCTCTAGTTGACCACCTCTTCCAACCCTAAACTCCATTTTTGCTCCAAGCTCCATTTTCGGCCGATCTCTCTCCCTAGCCAATCAAACTTGTTGATTTTCTCGGGATTGGGTGACAAGGCCCCGATCTACACTTCCACCAAGAGATATTCGATTCCCCCCACTAATCCCTAGCGGATCTTGTTACTCTTGGGTGTTTGAGCACCCTAGACGGTTGAGGTCACCTCGGAGCCATAGTCCATTGTGGTGAAGCTTCATGGTGTCGTTGGGAGCCTCCAATTAAGTTGTGGAGATTGCCCCAACCTTGTTTGTAAAGGTTCGGTCGCCGCCTTCAAGGGCACCAATAGTGGAATCACGGCATCTCGCATTGTGTGAGGGCATGAGGAGATTACGGTGTCCCTAGTGGCTTCTTGGGGAGCATTGTGCCTCCACACCACTCTAACGGAGACGTACTTCCCTTTAAAAGGAAGGAACTTCGGTAACACATCCTCGTCTCCACCGGCTCCACTCTTGGTTATTTCGTGCCTTTACTTTTGCAAGCTTACTTGTGTTGTATCCCTTGCTTGCTTATGTGCTAGTTGTTTTTGCATCATATAGGTTGCTCACATAGTTGCATATCTAGACAACCTATTTTGTGGCAAAGTTTAATTTGATAAAGAAAAGCTTAAAAATTGTTAGTTGCCTATTCACCCCCCCCTCTAGTCAACCATATCGATCCTTTCAATTGGTATCATAGCCTCGTCTCTTTATTAAGGACTTTGCCGTCCGAAGAGTATGGTTGACACAAACGACGGTGCGGTGGAGCACTCTGATGTGAATCCTATCTCGTCTACGGCCGATGGGTGAACCTCGGTCTCATGTGAGGAATTCAATGTGGCTTTAGACACATTGAAAAACTCCATGACGACCGAGGTTGAAAGCATGTTTACTAAATTCCTAGAAGGACTTAAACTGTCAACCTCGCCAATGAAAGTGGGTGATCCCACTAACAAGGTGACGGATGCTACCTCCGACAAGGGGGAAGCTAACAGTGAAAAGGGTCCCTCTACTAGTGGTAGAAATGGCACCGGCATCTATGCCCATGTGGAACCTCCAACTTATGGTGGACCGATTCCCTCTACTCATTTAAATCATGCCGGTCCTCCTCCTAAGATTGAGAAAAATGAGGATTTTGATTCTTGGGTGTATCGCTTCAAGCATCATTTAAAGCATGTGAATACTAATCTTTGGAGAATCATTGAAGAAGGTTTCTATCCACATGACCCAATCAACTTCACCCCTCGAGAGGCCGTGGATAATCAGTTCAATGAGAATGCTCTCTTCATCATCCAAGAATCAATTCTCCCCGAAGATCTCCCTCATCTCTGACCCTATGTCGTGGCCAAAGACGTGTGGCAGTGCATTGTATCTCTCTATCGGGGAAGTGCGAGCATTCAACGCTCCAATTATGAAGGGGTGCAAGATGAAGCCGATGAGTTTGCTATGAAGGAAGATGAAGAACCTCGTGAGCTCTTTCGTAGAGTAACCAAGCTTGCGGTCTCACTCCGAGATCATGGGAGCAAGGACACGAATGACAATTGGATCAAACGCAAGTTCCTCAAGGCCATGATGCCCTACAACAAGGCCATGTCCTCCATCATTCACCAAAGACCGGACTTCCACTCCATGACCTCAAGTGAAGTGTTGGATGAGTTTGTTGCCATGAGCATCTTGGACAAGACCGCCGATAACGCGGTGCTCCGGTCTCAAAGAACAAAGAAGCCCAACCTTGCCTTGAAGGCCAAGGTTATTGTGGAAGAAGAGGAAGAAGAGGAAGATGGGGAGAGCAATCCCGAAGATACAAAATATGATTATCACGAGCACATGGCTCTTGCTTCAAGGCAATTTTGGAGCAAGAAGAACTCAAGACCCAACTTCAACAAGAACAACTCAAGTGGCTTCAAGGGAAAGCAACGAGTTAGAACTTGTTACAATTGTGGCAATGTGAGCCATTTCGTTGCGGACTGTCCTTACGAGAAGCGGGAAGACAATGGTGGCAAGCTCATCCGGAAAGACAAAGCCAAGTCTTTCCCCAACAAGAACAACTTCACCAAGAAGACTCCTACTCGAGGGTTAGTGGTTCAAGAGGAATACCATGAGGATGACGATGATGATGAAGATAGTGAAGCAATGGCCATGGCATCCGTTGCCATTGCCACAACTCCCCGGATGTCTCTCTTTGATTTACCCAACGAGAACATCATCGCCAAGTGCCTCATGGCTAAAACCACCAACAAGGTAACCCCCAACATCAAAACCACCATCATTCCTAATCCCTCATTGACATATAGCATTGATGATAGTGAGGGGTCTAATGAGGAAGTAAATGAATTTGAGTTTTTTATGAGTAAGCTTAAGGGCAAACCCAAGAAGCACATTGTTGCTCTCTTGGAACAACTTGGTGAAGCCAATGACATGATCAAGGCTCACGAAGAAACCATCTCTAAGATGGAAGGTCATAGTCGTGACTATGTTGATGAGATATCAGATCTCTCTAATGCTCTTGAGGAAGAGCGTGGGCATCGTTTGGCTCTTGAGGAGTCACAAAACAATGACCATGCCAAATTAAAGAAAGATCTTGATCATGCTCTTGTCGTGTCTCGTGTGCTAACTTCCGAGAAGGCTAAACTTGGGGTTGATCATGCTAGACTCAAGGAGGAGTTTGATGTACTTGACAAGGCCCACAAGGTCTTGAAGGGTGCTCATGCAAACCTCAAGGAGTCTCATGCTCAACTCCAAGTTAAGCTAACCAAGGAAAAGGCCACATTTCCTCACATGGTCTTAATTGATAATGCAAATGCTACTAACCCGTGTTGTGAGCATGTGCATCTTGTGGAGGAGAATGCCAAGTTGAAGAAACAACTCGAGAAAGGCCTTGTGTCATGCATACAAGGTAAGAAGAACCTAAATGACCTTTTGAGCAATCAAAAGGAAGTTGTGGCCAAGGAGGGAGTTGGGTTCTCACCCAAGTCCAAGAACAAGAAGAAGAACGAGAAGAAGAATGACAAGACCAAATGACCTCCCCCGCTTAAGCAAACTTTTGTGAAGGAGGGAGAGGGTGCTCCTAAGGAGAAGAAGAACAATGCGAAGAGTGGTGATGCCAAAAGGGGCAAAGTCATCTTTCCCAACAAAGTGGGCGACTTTAACCCTTCTTATATGTTGTGTCGTGCTAGTGATGGGCATGTTTATGCTCGATTTGTTGGTTCTTCTTATGAGTACATTGAATGGTCTATTTGGGTTCCTAAGACCCTTGTTACTAACATCAAAGGACCCATTACTAAATGGGTACCTAAAACCAAGCATTGATCTTTTGTAGGTGTTTGCTTCCGGTGGGGGTCATGGTTGCTCTATAGTGGAGCAACAAATCATATGACCGGGAGCAAGGATTTGGTGGTGGACATTCAAAAGATCCCATCTACGCCCACCAATGTCGAGTGGGGTGATGCCTCACATTCTAAGGTATTGGGTCTTGGCAAGGTTGTCATTTCTCATGATCTAACGATCGAGAAAGTCATGCTTGTTGAGTCCCTTGCATACAATTTACTTTCCGTTCGTCAACTTGCACTCATGGGCTTTGCCACCTTCTTTGATGTTGATACCGTGGCCCTCTTGTGGAGCAAGACTCTTAAAGTAGCCTTTGTTGGGCATGTCGAGAATGCTCTCTATGTGATTAACTTTTTGGAGCGACCCACTAAGACCGCGACATGCCTAATGGCTAAAGTTGATGTGGGATGGCTTTGGCATCGCCGTTTAGCCCACGTCAATATGAGATCTTTGCAAAGTCTTCTCAAGGGGGACCATGTCCGTGGACTAACAAATGTTAGTTTTGCCAAAGATCGTGCTTGCAGTGCTTGTATCGAAGGAAAGCTTCATGAGACGGCTCACCCTCCCACGACTATCATCTACTCGAAGAGACCCTTGGAGCTCCTTCACATGGACCTCTTTGGGCCTCCATCCTTTGATAGTCTTGGGGGAAGAAAGTATTGCTTGGTGATTGTGGATGATTATTCAAGATACACTTGGGTATATTTCTTCAAGAGGAAGAGTGAAACCCAACAAACCGTCATCGACTTTGCAAATGAAGCTCAACGACAACATGATGCAAAGATCTTGACAATAAGAAGTGACAACGGCACCGAGTTCAAGAACTACACCTTGGATGAGTTCCTTAGTGATGAGGGGATCAAGCATCAATATTCAGCTCCATACACCCCTCAACAAAATGGTGTTGCAGAGAGGAAGAACCGGACGTTGATGGATGCGGCAAGGACCATGATGGCGGAGTTCAAGTCTCCATACAACTTTTGGGCCGAAGCCATCAACACCGCGCGTCATGCATCAAATCGGCTCTATCTCCGCAAAGGCTTGAACAAGACTCCTTATGAAATCCTCACCGGTAACAAGCCCAATCTCAAGTACTTCCGGGTGTTCGGGTGTAAGTGTTTCATTCTCAAAAAGGGTGTTCGTTTGTCTAAATTTGAGGCTAGAGCTTATGAGGGCATATTTGTTGGTTATGCTACAAACTCTCATGCTTACCGTGTTCTCAACAAGTCCACCGGACTCATTGAGGAGACGTGTAACGTGGAGTTTGACGAAAATAACGGCTCCCAAGTGGAGCAAAGTGGTACTTGTGATGTAGGTGATGAAATTCCTCCCCAAGCCATAAGAAGAATGGGTATTGGTCATATTCTACCCATTGAGGAACCCCTTGTGGCCGAAGGAGAAGGACAATGCTCCACTCAAGTGGAGCCATCACCTCCCAAGACCCACACGCTTCCGAACAACAAAGTGAAGGCCCTCAACCTCATGAACAAGACCAAGGGCAAGATCAAACTCAAGATGGTGGTGATCCACCAAATGATGCCCAAGGTCAAGTTCTCCCCCTCGAGCAAGTTCAAGATCAAGAGCAAGCTCAAGATCTCGAACAAGCTCAAGACGGCGCTCAAGATAATCAAGTTGATCCTCCTCCTTCCACATCCGAGGAGGAATTAGAGCGTCGTGCCGCGAAGATTGCTTCCAAGCTCACCACCAAAGGCCATCTCATGGAGAATGTGGTTGGAAGCCTAAGAAAGGGGGTAAGCACTCGTAGACAATTAGCAAACTATTGTGAACATCACGCGTTTGTCTCTTGTGTTGAACCCCAAAAGGTCTATGAGGCGCTCGAAGATTCAGATTGGCTCAATGCCATGCATGAAGAACTCAACAACTTCGAGTACAACAAGGTGTGGAGATTGGTGCCACGGCCGTCGGGGAACCATAACGTCATTGGAACCAAGTGGATTTTCAAGAACAAGCAAGACGCTCATGGGAACATCATTCGCAACAAGGCAAGATTGGTAGCACAAGGCTACTCCCAAGTCGAGGGTATCGACTACGGTGAAACCTTTGCTCCCGTTGCTCGCCTTGAATCCATTCGTTTGTTGATTGCTTATGCTTCCCATCACAACTTTAAGTTACAACAAATGGATGTGAAAAGTGCTTTTCTTAATGGTCCTATTAATGAGTTGGTTTATGTCAAGCAACCCCCCGGGTTCGAGGATCCTTACTTCCCGGATCATGTGTATCAACTCGATAAGGCACTCTATGGCCTTAAACAAGCCCCACGTGCGTGGTATGACCACCTTACCGAGTTGTTACAAGATCGTGGATTTGAAGTTGGGCAAATCGATCCCACTCTTTTTACTAAGAAGGTCAAAGGGGAGTTGTTTGTGTGCCAACTATATGTTGATGACATTATCTTTGGTTCCCCTAACAAAGCTTTCAATGAAGAATTTGCCGCTCTCATGACCTCTAAGTTCAAGATGTCTTCGATGGGAGAGTTGAAGTTCTTCCTTGGTTTTGATATCAAACAAAGAAGAGAAGGTACCTTCATCAACCAAGCCAAATACACTCAAGACATGCTTAAGAGATTCAAGCTAAGTGATGTCAAGCCGGCCTCTACTCCAATGCCCACCAAGTGCCAACTTGACATTGATCCCAATGGTAAAGCGGTGGATCAAAAGGTATATCGCTCTATGATTGGATCCTTGCTTTACCTTTGTGCATCTAGACCGGATATCATGTTGAGTGTGGGAATGTGTGCACGGTTTCAAGCCGCACCAAAGGAAAGCCACTATGTGGCGGTCAAGCGAATCTTTCGATATTTGGCTCATACCCCAAACTTTGGCCTATGGTACCCAAGAGGAGATAACTTCAAGCTCGAAGGATTTACGTATTCCGATTGGGCGGGAGACAAGGTGGATAGGAAGTCCACTTCCGGAGGGTGCCAATTTCTTGGTTGCTCTTTGGTGAGTTGGTCTTCCAAGAAGCAAAGTTGTGTGTCTCTCTCGTCCACCGAAGCGGAATATGTGGCGGCCGGTAGTTGTTGTGCACAACTCTTATGGATGAGGCAAACTTTAAAGGAATACGGTGTCATTTGTGACAAAGTGCCTCTTTGGTGTGACAATGAAAGTGCCATCAAGATTTCTCTCAACCCAGTGCAACATTTCAAGACGAAGCATATTGAGATTCGGTATCACTTCATCCGGGATCACATTAGGCGAGGGGAGATCGAGCTCAAGTATGTCAACACTCATGATAACCTTGCAGATATTTTCACGAAGCCCTTGGATGAAGCAAGATTTCGCGAGTTAAGGCATGAGCTAAATATCATTGGTTCGAGCAATGTGACTTGAGACCGTGCACACCCCACCTCACTCAACTTGTTATCTAGTTTAGGTGTAGGCATGGACATAGGGGGAGTGTCGTTCTCTCAATGAACCCTCCCTCCCCCCATTATGCATAAATCGATCAACTCTTTCACATTAGCCATTTTTGATGGTACTTGTGCTTCAAAGACGAGTTCCAGTGATGGGCCCAAGGATAATTCTTCGCGGTGCCATACCAACTGACTCAAACATAGGTGGCTCCGGCCACCGCCCTCTCTTTTTGAGAGGGTGTGTTGTGTGGTTGCTTCTTGTTGTCTTTCTGCCTTTGGGTTGTGCGTGTTCTTGTGGTGTCTCTTGTGCTAAAAGTTTCCTTGCAAAGACCTCTTTTGTGTTGAAACCTGCTTTTTCCTAAGCTCACAGTACTACCGCAGCATGCTACGGTACTACCGCGTGTGGAGAGCTCGGTACTACTGCCCCCACATGGCAGTAATTTTTTACTACCGCCTGGGAGAGCGGTACTTCCGCCCAAGCGGTACTACCGCGATGATGTGCGGTACTACCGCGACATCATATACGCGTGGGGATAAGGACGGGGAGGGGGAATTGTAACTCCCCCATACCCATTCGTCAGTTTCCCCACTTCGTCTCTCTCTCTCCCTCTCTCAAGAACGGGGTCGGGGTCCTTCGCCGGATCTCCGCCTCTGGCTGCTCTCCTGCAATTCCGTCCGGTGGGATCGTTCCCCACCACGTGCTCTTGCCATGGACCAAGGTCTTTTCCCAACTCCCTCTCGTTTTTGTTGCTTGCTTTGCCTCTAGGTTTGTGGGGAAGACTTGTGTGTTCTTGAGATTTTAGGCTAAATCTATGCAAGAGTAGGATGTAGGAGAGTAGTATCGCGTAGGGATTATACTTGTCTTTTTTTCCTGTGCTAGATTTGATCAACCATAGTACCGCCGTGGTTTCACGGTTCTTCTCAGATTCAAACTTTGGTTTGGATCTGACGCGGTGCGGTACTACCGCGCCACCTGTGTGGTACTACCGCTTGTCCAGTACTACCGCTCGTCAGGCGCGGTACTACCGCGATAGCTATGGCACTAAAAATTTTACTACCGCTCCCACCCCGGTACTATCGTAACCTTGCACGGTACTACCACGACTTGGAGCGGTACTAAAATTTTAGTACCGCCGCATCCGGTAGTACTACCGTGGATCCCATCTATCTCATGGCAACTTTCACGTATACTTCCTATGTGTTTCTTATGCTTTGCCGTGGTCTTTGCATTGATCCTTTTTGCTTGTCGTGGGTGTTTTGCGTTTTGTGTCTCAGGTGGTGGCTCTCGCTGTTCCAATCCCAGTCGTGACACTGGCTCCAAGCATCTGCGCAATCCAGGTGAAGCACCAGAGGGCTCCTCTGCCCCCAAGCGCCATGTCAAGGCCACCGCTAGCAAGCACAAGGAACCCACTAAGGGCATGGACGAGATACCCCAATCTGAGTACATCCGTCTCAGGCAGCTCAACCCGTATGTGATTCCTCGTGCTACCGTCAGAGGCTGTGAGTTGTTTTGGAACAAGCAGTAGACTCTCACCTATCTGGATGTCATCAAGAACACAAAATACCTATGTGGATGTCAAGTGGATAGATATGCATCACCTGAGGAAGGACAAGTATCGTGAGTACTTTGGAGAAGCACTGGATTTGGTGGAGCAGTTTGATATTGAGCATGTGATCTCTTTCCATCTTGACTACGACCCTGAGCTTATTTGTCAGTTCTTTGCCTCAGTGTTCTTTCACTCTGGGGAGGAGCGGAGGATGACCTGGATGACCAATGGTCGTCAGTTGACTGCTACCTGGAAGGAGTTCATGGATCTGCTCCAGGTTCCTGATGACAGGCTCAACTCACCAGTGGGTGTTCGCCCCCATGCCAATTCTAAGTCTTCGAACAAGGACAAGCTTTAGCCGTTCTATGTTGAGAAGGTGCTTGCCAATAGCAAGTCGACGTGGGTGCTCAACTCTTTTCTGGATATCATGTATCGCATCTTCCGCAACTCTCTGTTCCCTCGCATTGGTGAAAAGGACAAGGTGCGTGCCTATATGGTGGATATGATGCTCCTGTGCGAGGAGGCTCGCGTGTCTCAGACTCAGCCACTTGATGTCTCACACATCATGTGGTGTGAGCTTCGGTTTGCGGTGTTCAACCGCAAGGTGCCTATCTATGGACCATACATGTTTCTATTGATCTCCAAGACTTGGGCGAAGCAGTACCCTGGTGATGAGTTCCTTGCTCCTGACTGGATTCGGCATGATCCCATCAGTCTCTGTGTCAAGCCTAACTGGGTCAACACTACTACTCGTGGTGAGGCGACTGCTGCTAAGAGGGTTGTTGATGAGGATGAGGCTGAAGTAGAGGATGTTGCTGCTGACCGTGCTGCTGGGTCTTCCCATAGTTCCTCTATGCCCTCGTGGGCCAAGAAGCTGAAGGACAAGATGAAGACTCTTTTCTGCATGCAAGCTAAGGGTCAGTACAGGACTCACATGGCATCCAAGGAGAGTCGTCGCCGCAACAAGAAGATTCTGAAGCTATACGGAGAGGACGTGTCTGGTGGGTCTGAGGATCACATTACTCCAGAGGCTGAGTGGATGGAGAAACAAGGCTACAAGTGGACTGATTCTGAGGAGGACGTCGAGGAGACCATTCCTGCTGCCGGGTCTGACGAGGACCGTTGGGATGATTTCGCTGCTTGAGCCACCACTTGTGTGTAGGTGTCCTCCTTGCCTTTTTGGTGTCTCGATGCCAAAGGGGGAGAGAGTGTAGGGATTTGCGAGTCGTGTGTCGTGTTTCGTGTGTTTGCGTGTCTCGTTTGAACCTGTGTGTCTCGTTTGAACCTCGTTTCGGTTTCTTTGGTTTAGTTTGTCCCTCATATGGTGTAAGACATATGCACTCTATCTATCTTAGTGAGCTAGTGTTATATTGTGCTACCTATGTTTATGCACTTACTTAGATTGTTAGTCTTACATGCCTTATCTCTAAAATATAGGGGGAGTGTTGATCCTAGCTTGTGTGATGTGCAGTCCAAAGCATCCATCTAGATTGCACACATCTAGGGGGAGCCCGTCTACATTTTAGAGAGGAAGGGTTTGCCTATGCTCATTATTATTTCCCCTTGTGCAAATCCCGTATTGTCATCAATCCACCAAAAAGGGGGAGATTGTAAGGGCATATTTATCCCTAAGTGTTTTGGTGATTGATGACAATGCTTTTGCGGACTAATCGTGTGCCTTGAGTTTCTCAGTTGCTTCATCGCTAGCAACAAGACGATTCGGTGCCCCTTGAAGACTATTGAAGACGGTGTTTTTCTACGTTTCTTTTTGGTGGATTTGAGTCGTAGGAGAGCCGTACTATTAAGAGGGGGTCCGCGTCGGAAAGGTTCGGGTGGAATCATCACGTACACATTTCCTTCCTTGTCTCCTCCTTTCCCTTGCACTTTGGAGCATTCCCCGTCTATCCTCTATGTGAGTGTCTGGACTACCGTTGCTGAGCTTGCGGTAGTACTGCTCCCTGGAGCGGTGGTACCGCAGGCACTTGCGGTAGTACCATGCCCATGCGCGGTAGTACCGTGGGAGCCCACGATAGTACCACTCCTTCGGAGTTGTAGTACCGTGGCTCCTTGGCCAAGTACCGCTGCCTTGCGGTAGTAGGCGCGGATGTAATTTTTTACATCCATGCCCACACGGTAGTACCGCATGTTGAGTGCAGTAGTATCGCGGGTGCCCACGGTAGTACCGCTCCCCCCGAGCTATAGTACCATGGTTCCCTGGCCTAGTGTCGTTGCTTCATGGTAGTAGGGGCGGATGTAATTTTTTACATCCGCACCCACATGGTAGTACCGCGCCTTGTGCACGGTAGTACCGTGACGGATGTTTGCATCGTCTCTTTGACCACGGAAGTAGGCACAGATGTATTTTTATTCATCCGTGCGGTTTCCAGACTAGGACTTACCTGCCTCGCGGTAGTACCGCAGGTGGGAGCAGTAGTACCGTGCTCACGGTAGTACTGCTTGTGTTATAGTCTCTGCAGCTGCCACGGTAGTATCATGGTCTCCCATGGTAGTACCGCGTGGCCTTGCGGTAGTACCGCACTCCTGGAGTGGTAGTACCGCATGTCGCAGGCTGGTCTTAGTGGATAATGGTTGGATGTTGTCCTCCACTATAAAAGGTGTGTCTCCTACCTCTAGTTTACCACCTCTTCCAACCCTAAACTCCATTTTTGCTCCAAGCTCCATTTTCGGCCGATCTCTCTCCCTAGCCAATCAAACTTGTTGATTTGCTCGGGATTGGGTGACAAGGCCCCGATCTACACTTCCACCAAGAGATATTCAATTCCCCCCACTAATCCCTAGCGGATCTTGTTACTCTTGGGTGTTTGAGCACCCTAGATGGTTGAGGTCACCTCGGAGCCATAGTCCATTGTGGTGAAGCTTCGTGGTGTCGTTGGGAGCCTCCAATTAAGTTGTGGAGATTGCCCCAACCTTGTTTGTAAAGGTTCGGTCGCCGCCTTCAAGGGCACCAATAGTGGAATCACGGCATCTCGCATTGTGTGAGGGCATGAGGAGATTACGGTGGCCCTAGTGGCTTGTTGGGGAGCATTGTGCATCCACACCGCTCTAACGGAGATGTACTTCCCTTTAAAAGGAAGGAACTTCGGTAACACATCCTCGTCTCCACCGGCTCCACTCTTGGTTATTTCATGCCTTTACTTTTGCAAGCTTACTTGTGTTGTATCCCTTGCTTGCTTATGTGCTAGTTGTTTTTGCATCATATAGGTTGCTCACATAGTTGCATATCTAGACAACCTATTTTGTTGCAAAGTTTAATTTGATAAAGAAAAGTAAAAAAAATTAGTTGCCTATTCACCCCCCCCCCCCTCTAGTCAACCATATCAATCCTTTCAATAGGGTGATGAAATTCTATGGTTAACATCATATTTAGCAAGCATTTTATGGAAAACATCATGAATAAAATGTGAACCACCATCAGTCATTAAATATCTAGGGACTCCAAACCTTGGGAAAATGACTTCTTTAAGCATTTTAATGGAAGTGTTATAATCATCACTACTAGTTGGAATAGCTTCTACCCACTCTGTGACATAATCAATAATGACCAAAATATGTGTGTACCCGTTAGAGGAAGGAAAAGGTCCCATATAATCAAAGCCCCACACATCAAATGGTGCGACAACAAGTGAATAATTCATAGGCATTTCCTGACGCTTACCAATATTACCTATTCTTTGACATTCATCACACGACAAGACAAACTTACAGGCATCCTCGAAAAGAGTAGGCCAATAAAAACTAGATTGTAATACCTTATGCACAGTTCTGTCTCCTGCATGATGTCCTCCATAGGCTTCGGAGTGGCACTTCCATAGGATTTGTTCCTCTTCACGCTCAGGTACAATGTCTAATAATACCATCTACTCCCTCTTTATAAAGATGTGGGTCACCCCAAAAGTAATGTCTTAAGTCATAGAAGATTTTTTTTCTTTTGTTGATATGTGAAACTAGGTGGTATAAATTTAGCAACAATATAATTAGCATAGTCAGCATACCAAGGAGTGTTATGAGAATCATTTATTACTGTTGGAATGTTGCATGGAAAACAAATATATATATATATATATATATATATATATGCACACGCAAGATCTATCCATGAAGATGCATAGCTATGAGAGGGGGAGAGCATCTGCATACCCTTGTAGATCGCTAAGCGGAAGCGTTTATGAACGCGGTTGATGTAGTCGTACACCTTCATGATCCATTTCGATCAAGCACCGAACGTACGACACCTCCGTGTTCAGCACATGTTCAGCTTGATGACGTCCTCGTCTTCTTGATCCATTAAGAGGGGCAAAGTAGTAGATACTTCCGGCGGCACGACGGCATGGTGACGGTGGTGGTGAAACTATTTCCGCAGGTCTTCGCCAAGCACAACGGATTTAGAGCGGAGGAGGAACTAGAAGGTTAGCCTAGCTCTAATTAGTCAACTAGTACCAACTACAACTAGAAGAACTAGAGGAGGCTCCAAAACTTGTGTTCTAGGGGCTAGCCCTACTCCTCTATTTATATGTTCAGCCTGGGTTGGTAACTTGGGGAGAGGGCCTCCCCAAAGTCGGTTTGGAATGTAAGGAAGAGTCCTTCTCAGATTCCAGCACTAGATGCCACGGTCCTCGGCACCTGGCCCAGACACCATGGTCCTTGACGCTTGGCCCAGACACCATGGTCCTCGGCATCTAGCCCAGGGCCAGACGCCAAGGTCCCTGGCATCTGGTCCCTGACCTCCGCAAAAATTCCTTTTGCACGGACCTAAAGCCCCGTGGGCCTTACCCCTTGGCCTAACCAACCTTCCGGTGATCCGATAATTATCTAGTGTATTCTGGAACTCTTTCGAAGACCGAATACAGCCATCCTATATATCAATCTTTACCTCCGGACCATTCCGGAGCTCCTCGTTATGTCTGTGATCTCATCCAAGACTCCGAACAACATTCAATCATCAACATACATAACTCATATAATACTATATTTTCAACGAATGTTAAGTGTGCGGACCCTACAGGTTCAAGAATGATGTAGACATGACCGAGACGCTCTCGGTCAATAACCAATAGTTGGACCTAGATGCCCATATTGGTTCCTACATATTCTACAAAGATCTTTATCGGCCGAACCTTTATGACAACATACGTAGTTCCCTTTGTTCGTCGGTATGTTACTTGCCTGAGATTCGATAATTTGTATCTCTATACCTAGTTCAATCTCGTTAAAGGAAAGTCTCTTTAGTCGTTTTGTAATACATCATCTTGTAACTAACTCCTTAGTCACTTTGCTTGCAAGCTTCTTGTGATGATGTATTACTGAGAGGGCCCAAAGATACCTCTCCGTCATACGGAGTGACAAATCCTAGTTGTGATCCATGCCAATTCAACAGACACCTTTGGAGATACCTGTAGAGCACCTTTATGATCACCCAGTTATGAAGGGACGTTTGATACACACAAGGCATTCCTCCGGAGTCCGTTAGTTGCATGATTTCATGGTCGAAGGAATGTGTATTTGACATTAAGAAAGTAGTAGCAATAAATTGAATGATCATATGCTATGTTAACAGATGGGTCTTGTCCATCACATCATTCTCCTAATGACGTGATCCCGTTATCAAATGACAACTCATGTATATGGTCAGGAAACCTTAACCATCTTTTGATCAACGAGCTAGTCTAGTAGAGGCTCACTAGTGACTTGGTATTTGTTTATGTATTCACACATGTATTTAAGTTTTCGATCAATACAATTATAGCATGAATAATAAACCTTTATCATGATTAAGGAAATATAATAATAACCACTTTATTATTGCCTCTAGGGCATATTTCCAACAATTACTGCTAGTTGTTCATCAGGAAAAATATCATCAATAGGTAGTGGGTCATCAAGAATATTTTCCAACCTAGACAAGTTATCAGCTACGGGGTTCTCATCTCCTTTCCTATCAGTGATATGTAAGTCAAATTCTTGTAGCAAGAGAACCCACCTAATGAGTCTAGGTTTAGCATCTTTCTTTTCCATGAGATATTTTATAGCAACATGATCCGTGTGAACAATTACTTTGGAATCAACAATGTAAGATCTGAATTTATCACAAGCAAACACAATTGCTAAAAATTCTTTTTCAGTAGTAGCATAATTTCTTTGGGCGTTGTCTAGAGTTTTGCTAGCATAATGGATAACATTTAATTTCTTATTAACTCTCTTTCCTAGAACAGCACCAATAACATAATCGCTAGCGTCACACATAATTTTAAAAGGCAAGTTCCAATCAGGTGGTTGAACAATAGGTGCAGAAGTTAAGGCATTCTTAAGTGTTTCAAAGGCTTCTACACAATCTTCATAAAAAACAAATGGAGCATCCTTTTGTAAAAGATTAGTAAGAGGCCTAGAAATTTTAGAGAAGTCTTTAATGAACCTCCTATAGAAACCAGCATGACCAAGAAAACTACGAATACCTTTAATGTCTTTATGACATGGATTTTCTCAATTGCATCAACTTTAGCTTTATTCACCTCAATACCTAGTTCAGAAATTTTATGCCCCAAGACAATGCCTTCATTAAACATAAAGTGGCACTTCTCCCAATTCAAGACAAGATTAGTTTGTTCAAATCTCTGCAAAATTCGATCAAGGTTGCTTAAGCAATCATCAAAAGAAGTTCCGAAAACGGAGAAATCATCCATGAAAACCTCAACAATCTTTTCACGAAAATCAGAGAATATAGCAGGCATACATGTTCGAAAGGTAGGAGGTGCATTACATAAACCAAAGGGCATATGTCTATAAGCATAAGTTCCAAAAGTCCAAGTAAAAGTGGTTTTCTCTTGATCAGGTTGTGAAACAGGTATTTGAGAGAAACCAGAATATCCATCAAGAAAACAAAAGTGGTGTGCTTAGATAATCTTTCTAGCATTTGATCAATAAAAGGCAGAGGGTAATGATCTTTTCTAGTAGCTTTGTTTAATTTTCTAAAATCAATTACCATTCTATAGCCAGTAACAATTCTTTGTGGGATAAGTTCATTTTTATCATTAGGAACAACAACAATACCTCCTTTCTTAGGGACACAAATAACAGGACTTACCCATCTACTATAAGCTATGGGATAGATTATACCTTCTTCCAGACGTTTTAGTATTTAAGTTCTTACCACTTCCTTCATCTTAGGATTCAATCATCATTGGTGATCAACAACGGGTTTAGCATTAGGTTCCATATTAATCTTGTGCTGACAAAGAGTGGGACTAATGCCCTTAAGATCATCAAGAGTATATCCAATAGCAGCAAGGTGCTTACTCAGAATTTTCAATAATCTCTCTTCTTCATGTTCTGAAAGGTTCGCACTAATAATAACAGGATATATATTTTTCTCATCAAGATAAGCATATTTTGAAGTGTCAGACAATTGCTTTAATTCAAACACAGGATCACCCTTAGGTAGAGGAGGACCTCCTAGAGTTTCAATAGGCAAATTGTGTTTAAGGAGAGGTTGTTGTTCAAAGAATATTTTATCTATTTAATTTCTTTCATGAAAGTGCATATCATTTTCATGGTCTAGCAAATATTGTTCTAGTGGACCAGTAGGAGGTAGGGCAATAGAAGCAAGACCAATTATTTCATCCTTACTAGGTAATTCTTTATCATGAGGTTGTCTATGAAACTTAGAGAAATTAAACTCATGAGACACATCACCAAAACTAACACTGACAGTTTCTTTCTCACAATCTATCTTAGAATTGACAGTGTTCAAGAAAGGTCTACCAAAAGTTATGGGACAAAAGTCATCTTGTGGGGAACCAAGAACTAGAAAATCAGTAGGGTATTTTATTTTCCCACACAAAACTTCAACATCTCTGACAATACCAAGTGGTGTGATGGTATCTCCATTAGCAAGTTTAATAGTGACATCTACGTCTTCTATTTTAGCGGGTGTTATATCATTCATAATTTCTTGATATAAAGTAAAAGGGATAGCACTCACACTAGCACCTAAATCACATAAACCATGATAGAAATGATCTCCAATTTTAACTGAGATGACAGGCATGCCAACAACAGGTCTATACTTATCTTTAGTGTCGGGTTTGGCAATTCTAGCAGCTTCATCACAGAAGTAAATAACATGCCCATCAACAATTTCGACCAAGAGATCTTTAACCATAGCAACACTAGGTTCTACTTTAATTTGTTTAGAGGGTTTATGTGCTTTAATATTACTTTTGTAAACCACTATTGATACCTTAGCATGTTCCTTTATCCTAACAGGGAAAGGTGGTTTTTCAATATAAGCAGTAGGCACAACTGGATCAACATTATAAATGATAGTTTCATCTTCAACTCTTATCGGTTCTTTAATTTCTTATTTAATAGGGGGATTATATTTAAACCACTTTTCCTTAGGGAGGTCAACATGAGTAGCAAATGATTCACAAAAAGAGGCTACTATCTCAGAATCAAGTCCATATTTAGTGCTAAACTTGTGAAAAGCATCGGTATTCATAAAAGATTTAACACAATCAAACTCAAGCTTAATACCTAACTCTTTACCTTCATCGAGTTCCCAATATTCATAGTTGCATTTAATTCTTTCTAAAAGATCCCACCTGAATTCAATAGTCTTCTTCATAAAATAACCAGTACAAGAAGTATCGAGCATGGATTGATCATTACGAGAAAGTCGAGCATAAAAATTCTGAATAATAATTTATCTTGAGAGCACATGATTGGGGCATGAATATGACATTGGCGTAAGCCTCCCCCAAGCTAGAGCGATACTTTCTCCTTCACGAGGACAAAAATTATATATATAATTCTGATCACGATGAACTAGATGCATAGGATATTTTTTTTGGTGAAATTCCAATTTCAATCGATTCCAGTTCCAAGATCCAATATCATAGCATAGCCTATACCATGTCAATACTCCCCCCCCCCCTCAAGATAAAGGGAAAAACTTCTTCTTAACTTCATCTCCGGGTAAACCTGCAAGCTTAAACAATCCACAAATTTCATCCACATGTGTCAAATGCATATCAGGATGTTTCATTCCATCTCCTACATAAGGATTAGCTAGCAGTTGCTCTATCATACCCGAAGGAATAACTAATATTTTCAGTAGGTGCAGTAGGTTGAAGGGCATTTGTGTTTTCGGTCGAGGTGAAGATACTATGAAGAAACCCCTCAAAGGATTGTTTTCCATAGTAACAAGTGACAATAAATTTCAGCATGTAATATAAATGTATCCTTACCGATTTCCACTTACCAAGAGCGCTTCACTCCCGGCAATGGTGCCAGAAAAGTGTCTTGATGAACCACAAATATAGGGGATCAATCGTAGTACTTTCGATAAGTAAGAGTGTCGAACCCAACGAGGAGCAAAAGGAAATGACAAGTGGTTTTCAGCAAGGTAATTTCTGCAAGCACTGAAGTTGTCGGTAATAAGTAGTTTGATAGTAAGATAATTTGTAACGAGCAAGTAATGGTAATGGTAAATAAAGTGCAGCAAGGTAGCTCAATCCTTTTTGTAGCAAAGGACAGGCTGGCACAGTCTCTTATAATAAGCAAAGCATTCTTGAGGGCACATGGGAATTTCATCTAGTCACTTTGATTCGTGTTCGCTACTTTGACAATTTGATATGTGGGTGGACTGGTGCTTGGATGATGTTCTTACTTGAACAAGCCTCCCACTTATGAGTAACCCCCTCGCAAGCATCCGCAACTACAAAAGAAGAATTAAGATAACAATCTAACCATAGCATTAAACATATGGATCCAAATCAGTCCCTTACGGAATATCACATAAACTAGGGCTTAAGCTTCTGCCACTCTAGCAACCCATCATCTAACAACTACTCCACAATGCATTCCCTTAGGCCCAAAGATGGTGAAGTGTCATGTAGTCGACGTTCACATAACACCACTAAGGGAACCACAACATACATATCAACAAAATATCGAACGAATATCAAATTCACATGATTGCTTGCAACATGACTTCTCCCATGGCCTCAAGAACAAAGGCAAATACTCACAAATAATATCCATGCTCAAGATCAGAGGGGTATTAAATAGCATAATGGATCTGAACATATAATCTTCCACCAAATAAACCATATAGCATCAACTACAAGATGTAATCAACAGTACTAGTCACCCACAGGTACCAATCTGAAGTTCCGGTACATAGATTGAACACAAGAGATGAACTAGGGTTTTGAGATGAGATGGTGATGTTGAATATGTTAATGAATATTGGCCTCCCAAAGATGAGAGGGTTGTTAGTGATGACGATGGCTTCGATTTCCCTCTCCGGGATGGAAGTTCCCCTGGCGGTATCGCTCCACCAGAGGGCAAAAGTGCTCATGTCCAAGTCCTACCTCAAGATGGTGGCGCTCCGTCCTGAAAGTCCTCCTCTTATTTTTTTAGGTCAAAAGATCTTATATACGAGAAGATGGGCACCAGAGGTGGGCCAGGGTGCCCACTACCCACCAGGGTGCGCCTAGAGGGGCTGGCGCGCCCTGGTGTCTTGTGGCCACCTAGCAGCCCCCCTCTAGTAGTTCTTTTCTCCAATATTTATTATATATTCCAAAATAATTCTCTATAAAATTTCAGCTCATTTGGAGATGTGTAGAATAGGTATCTCTGACATAGCTTTTTCAGGTCCAGAATTCCAGCTATCGGCACTCTCCCTCTTTGCGTAAACCTTGCCTATTATGGTAGAAAAGGCATTAGAATTACTCTAGAAAGTGTTATTATGCATAAAAACATTATAAATAATAGTAGGAAAACAGGATGCAAAATTGACGTATCAGCTCCCAGATCGCTGATGAGCATATGGCGCTGGCCGAGTTGGTTGAGTACAAGAAGGCAGTGGATTCGAGTGATCTACTAAAGTCTAGGAAGCCGTCTGTGGAATGCGCTTTCCAGACGATCGGAGAAACAAAGCCCGTGCATGTGCATCCTGAGGATTTGAATGCCGCTCTGGCCAACATCTCAACCACGCTTGACAGCAAATAGGAAGGCGAGCTCATCCAATTCCTCTGTGAGAACTGGGACATCTTCGCATGGAAGCCTTCTGACATGCCAAGTGTTCCTAGGGAACTGGCTGAGCATAGACTCCATGTCTACTCAAAGATGAAGCCTCTCAAGGAGCACCTCCGACGCTCCTCCACTGAGAAGTGCAAGGCGTGGAGATCGAGCAGCTCTTGGGCGTTGAGTTCATCCAAGAGGTATACCACTCCAAGTGGCTCGCGAACATCGTCATGGTTCCAAGAAGAATAACTCTCTCCGGATGTGCATCAATTTCAAGCATATCAATCGAGCGACCATTTTCCTCTCCCCCATATAGACCAGATAATAGATTCTACTGCAGGGTGTGAGTGACTCTCGTTTCTGGATGCGTACTTCGGGTACCACCAGATGTGAATATATGGTCCGGATGAAATAAAAATAGCATTCATCACCCCATTCGGGTGTTTTTGTTATATCACTATGCCATTCAGATTGAAAATTCCAAGGTTATGTTCCAGGGCATGATTCAGACATGCTTACAAAAGCAAATCAATGAGAGCATGGAGGCTCACACGCTGCTTGGCAACCCTGAGTAGGTTCATCTCACGACTTGGTGAAAAGGCCCTGCCCCTTTACTAACTGGTGAAGAAATCTGACAAGTTCGGGTGGACTCCCGAAGCACGGGTCGTGTTCCAAGAACACAAGGCCTTGCTTTCCACCTAGCCGGTGCTAGCTGCCCTGAGCAGGAAAGAGCCCCTGCTCTTATACACCACGGCCATGAGCCAAGTTGTTAGCACTGTGCTCACCGTGGAGCTTATGGAACAAGGTAAAGCCTTCAAGCTCTAGTGACCAGTCTACTACATCTCCGAAGTTCTATCTCCTTCCAAGCAAAGGTACCCGCATTATCAAAAGTTGGTGTACGGGATTTATCTGACCGCAAAGAAGGTGGCTCATTACTTTCAAGAGAACTTGGTCATGGTGATAACTGATGCTCCTCTGCCCGAGATCATGAACAGAAGAGATGCCACAGGCCGAGTGGCGAAGTTGGCCATCAAGCTCCTTCCTTTAGACATCAAGTTTGAGCCAAGAAGGCCATCAAGTTGCAAGCCCTAGTGGATTTTCTAGCCGAGTGGATGGAGCAGGAACAGCCTGCCCCATGTCTTCTAGAACATTGAGCGATGTTCTTTGACGGCTCCAAGATGCTCCACAGCTCCGGAGCTGGAGTGGTCCTGGTGTCCCCTAAATGCGGCCGACTTAGCTATGTGCTTCAGCACACTTTGATTCCTCCAACAATGAGGCTGGGTATGAAGCTCTTTTGTATGTGTTGCGCATGGAAATCTCTCTTGGGATGCGCCGACTGATGGTCTATGGTGACTTAGATCTGGTGGTCAACCAAGTCATGAAGGAGTGGGACATCCGAAGTCCAGCAATGACAGGCTACTACAATGCCATCTGGACGCTGGAAAAGAACTTTGAGGGACTGGAGCTCCATCATATTCCACGACTCAAGAACCAGGCAACTAATGACTTGGCCAAGATTGGTTCCACTAGGAAGGAAGTCCCTAAGAACGTGTTCCTGGAGCACTTACAATCTCCCACGATCAAAGAAGACCCTTTCATGTAGGAGCCCCCGCAACCATTCAGACCATCAAATTCGACTGAGGTTGACATCCCCGTGGCGATCGACCTCATCCAGGAGATTCTTGTAATCACTCTCGAGTGAACCGAACCATACATCGCCTACTTGCTCAGGCAAGAACTCCCTGAGGATGAGGTTGAGGCTCATCAGATTGCCTGCCAATCGAAAGCTTTCATTGTCATGGGCGATCACCTTTACGAAAAGAGCACATCTAGAGTCACTCAGCGCTGCATATCACCAGAGGAAGGACAACATATTTTGCAGGAGATTCACTCGGGAACATACTGATGTCTACTATGCAACTTTATTCTTGTAGACACATGTTGGGCCTCCAAGTGCAGAGTTTTGTAGGACAGTAGCAATTTTCCCTCAAGTGGAGGACCTAAGGTTTATCAATCCATGGGAGGTGTAGGATGAAGATGGCCTCTCTCAAACAACCCCGCAACCAAATAATAAAAAGTCTCTTGTGTCCCCAACACACCAAATACAATGGTAATTTGTATAGGTGCACTAGTTCGGAGAAGAGATGGTGATACAAGTGTAATATGGATAGTAGATATTAGTTTTTGTAGTAAGAATAATAAAAAACAACAAGGTAGCAATTGATAAAACGGAGCACAAGAGGTATTGCAATGCTTGAAAATGAGGACTAGGGTCCATACTTTCGCTACTGCAATCTCTCAACAATGCTAATATAATTGGATCATATAACCATCCCTCAAAGTGCGACGAAGAATCACTCCAAAGTTCCTATCTAGCAGAGAACAAAAGAAGAAATTGTTTGTAGGGTACGAAACCACCTCGAAGCTATTCTTTCCGATCAATCTATCCAAGAGTTCATACTAAAATAACACCAAATAATTTCTGATTCATAATACTCAATCCAACACAAAGAACCTCAAAGAGTTCCCCAAGATTTCTACCGGAGAAAGAAAGACAAGAACATGCATCAACCCCTATGCATAGATTACCCCAATGTCACCTCGGGAATCTGGGATTTGAGTGCCAAAACATATATCAAGTGAATCAATACGATACCCCATTGCCACCACGGGTATTCATAGCAAGACATACATAAAGTGTTCTCAAATCCATAAAAGTATTCGATCCGATAAAACGAAATCTCAAAGGGAAAACTCAATTCATCACAACAAGATAGTGAGGGGAAAACACCATATGATCCGACTATATTAACAAAGCCCCCGATACATCAAGATCGTGCCATCAAGAACACGAGAGAGAGAGAGAGATTAAACACATAGCTACTAGTACAAATCCTCAGCCCCGAGGGTGGACTAGTCCCTCATCATCATGGTGGCCGCCGGGATGATGAAGATGGCCACCAGTGATGATTTCCCCCTCTGGCGGAGTGTCGGAATGGGGTCTAGATTGGTTTTCGGTGGCTACAGAGGCTTGCAGCGACGGAACTTCTCATCTAGGGTTACCCCGAGGGTTTTGGAATATTTGGTGATTTATAGGGCAAAGATGGGTGCAGGAGGCCACCGAGGTGGGCACAACCCACCTGGGCGTGCCTGGGCCCCCAGGTGCACCCTGGTGGGTGGTGCCCCCTCGGGGCACCCCCAGGCGCTTCTCTAGACCATTGAATGTCTTCTGGTCCATAAAAAATCCACAAAATGTTTCATGGTTTTTGGACTCCATTTGATATTGATTTCTTGCGATGTAAAAAACAAGCAAAAAACAACAAATGGCACTGGGCACTGGGTCAATAGTTTAGTCCCAGAAAATGATATAAAGTTGCTATAAAATGATTGTAAAACATCCAAGAATGATAATATAACAGCATGAATGCTTCATAAATTATAGATACGTTGGAGACTTATCAGCATCCCCAAACTTAATTCCTACTCATCCTCGAGTAGGTAAATGATAAAAGAAATAATTTATGAAGTGTGAATGCTAGCAAAGTGCATAAGTTTGATCAATGATAATTTCAATCACTTTTCTTAGCATCCTAATAGAAATTCTTTCTCATAAAACTCATCATGTTAAAGTAGCAACCAATTCACATGTTAAGGTTCAAACAATGAATGCTCTTGAAACTCAACAACCTATATTCTCAGTCACCAAGCAATTGCAATTCAACTTATTCAACAGAGTCTAAGTAAGAGCTCCACATACTCAACCATCATATAGTCTTCTATGATTTCTAACACTCACCGCATACACATGAGCAAAACATTTAAACCGGACACATAGAAAGATAGGGGCTTATAACTTCGCCTCCCAACGTATTCACCTCAAGGGTGATGTAAACAATAATAACTCATGTTACCCATATCCAACTAGTTATATGTGCCTAGATCTTTCCTCACCACATGATGCTTGCCAAAGGAGAAAATAAAAAGGAATAGAGAGAAAAACTTTGGCTCTTGCTTGAAAGTAAATACTGAAAAGTAAAAGATAGGCCCTTCGCAGAGGGAAGCAAAGGTTGACATGCGCTTTTTGTTTGTATGCTCAACCCCTTAGTGCAAAAGAACATCACGTTATATTGCCCCTTATGATAGCAACCTTTATTATGCAGTCTGTCACTTTTATTCTTTGCCATCACAAGTTCGTACAACACTCAATTTTCTCTTCAACTAAATGATCTAACACTTCTAGAAGCAATTTTTATTGCCTTATTGCACCGATGACAACTTACTTGAAGGATCTTACTCAATCCTTAGGTAGGTATGGTGGACTCTTGAAAATAAGATTTGGGTTTAAGGGTTTTTGGATGCACAAGTAGTATCTCTACTTGGTGTGGAATTTTTGGCTAGCAAAGATGGGGGAAAGCACTACATGTTGAAGGATCAATGACAATATAACTTCTATGTGAATATGAACAAACATAATTCATTACGTTGTCTTCCTTGTCCAACGTCAACAATTTTGGCATATAATATTTGATGGGGGCGCACAATCACAAAAGATTTCCAAGTTAGTGTATTTGCATGTGAAAGTTCTCTTCCTTCTACTAATCATGCATGAATTGCTTGTATGACCAAAATTGTGATTGTCAAGCTTCAAAAGATTTAACTTTCTAAACCTAATGTGAAGATACCACTAGGCATGATATGAACATATAATTTCAAATTCATGATATTCAATTCATTCAAAATTTACTCTAAGGATATAAGTGAAGCACAAGAGTAAATGACAAACTACTCCAAAAAAAGATATAAGTGAAGATCAAGTGAGTAGTTATGCAAAATGGGTAGCTATTTGAGGACTCTCTTTTATTTAAAACTTTCAGATCTAAGTATTTTATTAAAACAGCAAGCAAAACAAAACAAAATGACATTCCAAGAATAGCACAACTCATGTGAAGAAGCAAAAACTTAGGCTCAACCGATACTAACCGATAATTGTTGATGAAGAAAGGTGGGATGCCGACCGGGGCATCCCCAAGCTTAGATGCTTGAGACTTCTTGAAATATTATCTTGGGATGCCTTGGGCATCCCCAAGCTTGAGTTTTTGTGTCTCCTTAATTCCTTTTATATCACGGTTTCCCTAAATCTTAGAAACTTCATCCACACAAAACTCAACAAGAACTCGTGAGATATGTTAGTATAAATCAATGCAAAACCTTATCAATCTCTACTGTAGAAAATAACTAAACTTATTATTTAACATTTCATACTAAATGCTCTGCATATTTAATACTCATGTCCGCAAATAGAATCATTAAACAAGCGAACATATGCAAACAATGCAACCATAACAGCAATCTGCCAAAACAGTATAGTCTGTAAAGAATGCAAGAATAATCATACTTCTGCAATTCCAAAAATTCTAAAAATTCATCACACTATAGAAAATTTATTAGAGCTTATTTTTCAAAAAGTTTCAACATTTTATTACACTCTGACTTTTCTCGGGAATTTTCGCAACAATGATAAACTTTCTGTTTTGAAACATCAACATGTAGACTTGCAAAATAAGCATGGTAAAGGCTATCCTTGACATTTTTATTGAAAAATAAAGATGCAAAACATTATTATAAATAACATCAAGAAATTCCTAACAAAATAAAATGACACTCCAAGCAAAACACATATCATGTGACAGATAAAAATGTAGCTCCAAGTGAGGTTACCGATAATGTTGGAGACGAAAGAGGGGATGCCTTCCGGGGCATCCCCAAGCTTAGTTGCTTGGATCTTCCTTGAATATTACCTTGGCATTCCTTGGTCATCCCCAATCTTAGCTCCTCATATCGACATCTCTCCAAAAACTTGAAAACTTCAATCACACAAAACTTAACGGAACTTCGTGAGATAGGTTAATATGATAAGAGCAAACCATTTCACTTTGGTACTCTCAAAGACAAGAGTCATAATTGTTTCCACACAATGCCTACTATAGCATATCATTTCCACAATTTATATAGCAATATAAGCCATAGAAACTATAAAACAAGCAAACTATGCATTGAAAACAGAATCTGTCAAAAACAGAACAATCTGTAGTAGTCAGTACTCCAACCATACTTCTGCTACTCCAAAAATTCTGAAAAATTAGGAAAACATAGATAATTTGTATATCAATCACCTTTATTAAAATTCGGATCAAAAGCACATTCCAGTGAATTTTCAAAATTCCTGGACTAAGCGCAAAAGTTTCTGTTTTTGCACAGATTCAAGTCAACTATCATCCACACTATCCCAAAGGCTTTACTTGGCACTTTATTGAAACAAAAGCAATAAAACATGATTACTACAGTAGCTTAATCATGTGAACACACAAAAACAGTAGGTCAAAGTGTTGGGTTGTCTCCCAACAAGCGCTTTTCTTTAATGCCTTTTAGCTAGGCAAGATGAGTTCAATGATGCTCGCATAAAAGATAAGGATTGAAACATAAAAAGAGCATTATGAATCATAAGTTCCTCTCTCATAATAATTGGCAGTAGCATCATGAATAGATTCATAAATACAACCATCACATAAAGCATTCTTTTCATGATCCAAAAGCATAGAAAATTTATTACTCTCCATGTAAGCAATTTTATTCCCATTCACAATAGTGGGAGTATCATATGAAACTCGAATACTATTTTTTTTCCATGTTAAGAGAGTAATGTTCGGTAAAGGTATATTAAAAATTACGACAATAATTATCACTACTTTTTATAACCTAAGTATCATCACAATAATCATCATAAGTAGCAACTTTGTTCTCATCATAGATAGGAGGTATGCAATCATCATAGCAAATTTGATCATTCAAAGTAGGAGGACTAAAAAGATCATCTTCATTAAGCACATCATCCCAAGCTTGGGATAAACCTTAATTGCAGCAAATAAATTCTCAAACATGTCATTCTCATCAAACATAGCATCCCCAAGCTTGTGGCTTGGCATATCATAAACATAATCACTCTCATCATTAATAGTATGAATAGCACCAACGGTATAACAATTGATATCATCATGATTTCCCAAGTTGGTGCCAAAAAGGTTTCCAAGATTATAAGAAGTATCATTATCTTCCCAATCATAATCATCACAACAAGCAATAGGCATAACAAAATCATCATCAATAGTGCTCTCGGACATTGTGCCATAAGACATAGAAGCAATATCATCATCAAGTACATCATCCTCCACAATTATTTTTGATTCATTTTCATGAGACACAACAATAATAGGAGCAACATTATTTGGGAGAGATACCTTTTTGCCTCTATTATTTCTTCTTTTCTTCTTCTTCACCACATCATGTGTGGGTTTAACTTAATTTTTCAAGCTTCTTATTGATGAGATTGGTTGAATAGGGAGATCCTCCTCGTCACCTATTTTATCACGAGAGACAGTAGGAGGGAAAGTGGAAATCTTTACCCTTTCATTAGTATTCCTTTTATATTCTATTGGTTTTCCCATCTTTCTATAGTTGGCAATATAAGCATTCTCATTGCAATTTATCATGCAAAAAATATAGATATTTTTTAGTTTAGTTTCAATGTCATTTGTGAGAATGAATACTTCAAACCAATTAGTTTTATGTGTCAATTCTTCACTCCGCAAAAATAGACAAATCTCATTATAAAGTTGAAGGGTGTTCAAGTTATTGCAATATTTGGACACGAATCGATCATGAAAAAGCATGCATTGGAAATTAAGATGACCAAACTTATTGCAAAGTTCACAAGTAATAGAACAAAGAGAACATAATTTTGTAGCAAGTTCATCTATCACTTTGAGCAAAGAATTGGTTCCATCATGTTTATGCTTCTTTCAAAATCTATCTTCTCTATAAGGCACTTCTTCACAAACTTTATGCACTCCACAAAAATTGACATGCTCATAAGAAACATTTTTATCATGACTTGTGAAATCATCATTAGCATTTTGGATATTCAAAGAATTCATACTAACAACATTGGAATCATGCTCATCATTCAAATACTTTGTGCCAAAAATTTTATTGACTTCTTCTTCTAACAATTGAGCACAATTTTTTGATCCATCATTTTCAAGAAAGATATTATAAAGATGATCAATAATATGATGCAACCTTAATTCCATATTTTTTATGTAGTTTTATTTTATAAACCAAACTAGTGATAAAACAAGAAACTAAAAGATTGAATTGCAAGATCTAAAGATATACCTTCAAGCACTCACCTCCCGGGCAACAGCGCCAGAAAAGAGCTTGATGTCTACTACGCAACTTTATTCTTGTAGATGCGTGTTGGGCCTCCAAGCGCAGAGTTTTGTAGGACAGTAGCAATTTTCCCTCAAGTGGATGACCTAAGGTATATCAATCCATGGGAGGTGTAGGATGAAGATGGTCTCTCTCAAAGAACCCTGAAACCAAATAATAAAAAGTTTCTTGTGTCCCCAACACACCAAATACAATGGTAATTTGTATAGGTGCACTAGTTCGGCGAAGAGATGGTGATACAAGTGTAACATGGATAGTAGATATTTGTTTTTGTAGTAAGAGCAATAAAAACAACAAAGTAGCAATTGATAAAATGGAGCACAAACGGTATTGCAATGCTTGAAAATGAGGCCTAGGGTCCGTACTTTCGCTAGTGCAAGCTCTCAACAATGCTAATATGATTGGATCAAATAACCATCCCTCAAAGTGCGATGATGAATCACTCCAAAATTCCTATCTAGCAGAGAACATAAGAATAAATTGTTTGTAGGGTATGAAACCATCTCGAAGCTATTCTTTCCGATCGATCTATCCAAGAGTTCGTACTAAAATAACACCAAATAATGTCAGATTCATAATACTCAATCCAACACAAAGAACCTCAAAGAGTGCCCCAAGATTTCTACTGGAGAAACAAAGATAAGAACGTGTATCAACCCATATGCATAGATTACCCCAATGTCACCTCGGGAATCTGCGAGTGAAGTGCCAAAACATATATCAAGTGAATCAATACGATACCCCATTGTCACCACGGGTATTCATAGCAAGACATACATAAAGTGTTCTCAAATCCATAAAAGTATTCAATCTGATAAAACAAAATCTCAAAGGGAAAACTCAATTCATCACAACAAGATAGTGAGGGGAAAACACCATATGATCCGACTATATTAACAAAGCCCCTGATAAATCAAGATCATGCCATCAAGAACACGAGAGAGAGAGAGAGAGAGAGAGAGAGAGAAAGATTAAACACATAGCTACTGGTACAAACCCTCAGCCCCGAGGGTGGACTACTACCCCCTCATCATGGCAGCCACCGGGATGATGAAGATGGCCACCGGTGATGATTTCCCCCTCCGGGGGAGTGCCGGAACGGGGTCTAGATTGGTTTTTGGTGGCTACAGAGGCTTGCGGCGGCTGAACTTCTCATCTAGGGTTACCCCGAGGGTTTTTGGAATATTTGGTGATTTATAGGGCGAAGAGGGGGTGCGGGAGGCCACTGAGGTGGGAAGTGCCCCCTTCGGGGCACCCTCAGGTGCTTCTCTGGCCCACTGGATGTCTTCTGGTCCATAAAAAATCCACAAAAAGTTTCGCGGTATTTGGACTCCGTTTGATATTGATTTCCTGCGATGTAAAAAACAAGCAAAAAACAACAACTAACACTGGGCACTGGGTCAATAGGTTAGTCCCAAGAAATGATATATAATTGCTATAAAATGATTGTAAAACATCCAAGAATGATAATATAACAGAATGAATACTTCATAAATTATAGATACGTTGGAAACGTATCACATGCACATCCTCTCTGGATTCATCCTGCACCAATGAGGCCACCCGAGACATAGTGTGCCGGGTGCCAGTTCTATGTGAACCAGTCGCACAAGCTAGCGCCCGTGCTAAAGACGATCCCCCTCTCCTGGCTGTTCATCGTCTGGGGGCTTGATATGACCGGGCCCCTCTGGACTGGGGTGAGTGGTTTCACTCATTTATTGGTGGGGTCGACAAGTTTATTAAGTGGATTGAAGCGAAGCCTATAAAGAAGTTGGACTCATCGACTGCCATCCAGTTCATCAATGAGATATTCTCTAGATTCGGAGTTCCCCATAGTATCATTGCCGATAATGGGTCTAACTTCTACTTGGACGAGTTCCGCGAGTTCTGCTATTCTCAAGGCACTCGGGTCGATTACGCCTCCATGGCTCACCTGTAGACGAATGGCCAGGAAGAACGGGTGAATTGACTGATACTCTGAGGGTTGAAGCCTCGCCTTATGCGTGACCTAACACACGCAACAGGAGTTTGGATCACTGAGTTTCCATAGGTCCTCTGGGGCCTACGGACAATCTCAAACCGATCCACTAATTGACTCCATTCTTCATGGTGTACGGATCAGAAGCAGTCTTGCCGAGTGACTTAATTCACAATTCCCCCTGAGTGGATCTATATTAAGAAGCCGAAGCAGAGGAAGCGCGAAAGGATGGCCTCGACCTCCAAGAGGAAGAGTGTGAATTAGCACTCATCAGGGTAACCGTGTACCAACAAGATCTGTGCTGCTATCATGATAGGCATGTTAGGGGACGAGCCTTCCAGGAAGGAAATCTGGTCCTCCGAGTGGATCAGCAGAATCCTCACAAGCTAGCACCCCCACGGGAGGGGCCTTTCGCCATATCGAAAGTCATGAATAATAGAGCCTACTGACTCTACAATTTCAGCAAAGGCATAGAAGAGCTTAGGGCTTGGAACACGGACCTACTCCGCATACACTTAGAATAAAATTCCTCACTGTAATAGTTTCCTAAATGAACTTAAATGAATAAAAGTCTTTCTTTTCCTGTATATAGTCTAGTTCAGCCTAGAGCCGCATTTTCACCCAGGTGACTAATAGCATTCGGAAACTAACACACTCCCAGCAGGTGAATTGGCTTAGTTGCGAACCAGTTTTCGCCTAAGTTCAAAAACATTTTGAGTGAGGACATGCTCCACACTCTGGAGCTTAGATGTGGATCACCTTTCGCCTAAGTTCATAAAAATTTCGAGTGAGGACACGCCCCACACTTGGGGGCTTAGCTATGAACCAATTTACGCCTAAGTTCAAAAGCATTCCGAGTGAGGACACTCTCCAAACTCGGGGGCTTAGCTGTGAACCAGTTTTCGCCTAAGTTCAAAAACATTTGAGTGAGGACACGCTCCACACTCAGGGGCTTAGTTGCAAACTAGTTTTCTCCTAAGTTCAAAACCATTCTGACTGAGGGCACGCTCTACACTCGGAATGTTTTACTGCAGACAGGTTTTCGCCTAAGTTCAAAAACATTCCAAGTGTGGACATGCTCCAAAACCGGGGGCTTGATATGTCTCCAACGTATCTATAATTTTTGACTATTCCGTGCTATTTTATTATCAATCTTGGATGTTTTATAATCATTATATAGTTATTCTATATCATTTTTTGGTACTAACCTATTGACATAGTGCCAAGTGCCACTTGCTGTTTTCTGCATGTTTTTTACATCGCATGAAATCAATATCAGAAGGGGTCCAAATACCACGCCAATTTACGATGATTTTTTATGGGCCAGAAAGAACACAACGGGCCCTGGTTGCACCTCGGGGGAGTCCCGAGGAGGGGACAACCCACCAGGGCGTGCCAGGAGGCCCAAGCGCGCCCAGGTGGGTTGTGCCCACCTCGGGTGCCCCCTGGACCGACTCATTGCTCTATAAATACCCCAATATTCCATAAACCCTAGAGGAGTCGACGAAGTTTTCATCCAGCCCCCACAGAGTCCAGAACCACGAGATCCAATCTAGACACCATCACTGACGGGTTCACCACTTCCAATGGTGCCTCTCCGATGATGCGTGAGTAGTTCTTTGTAGACCTTCGGGTCCATAGTTAGTAGCTAGATGGCTTCCTCTCTCTCTCTCTCTCTCTATCTATCTCTATCTCTCTCTCTCTCTCTCTCTCTCTCTCTTGATTATCAATACAATGATCTCTTGGAGATTCATTTGATGTAAGTCCTTTTTGCGGTGTGTTTGTTGTGATCTGATGAACTTCGAGTTTATGATTAGTTATATCTTTTTATATCCATGAAAGTTATTTGAGTTCTTTGATCTCTTATATGCGTGATCTCTTATATCCTCGTATTTCTTCTCCGATATTTGGGTTTTGTTTGTCCAACTTGATTTATTTATCTTGCAATGGGAAGGGGTGCCCGGTAGTGGGTTCGATCTTACAGTGCTTGATCCCAGTGACAGAAAGGGAACCAACACGTATGTATCGTTGCTAGTAAGGGTAAAAAGATGGGATCCATATCTGCCGCAATAGATAAACGGATCTTGTCTACATCATATGTCATCGTTCTTATTGCATTACTCCATTTTCTCATGAACTTAATACACTAGATGCATGTTGGATAGCGGTCGATGTGTGGAGTAATAGTAGTAGATGCAGGCAGAAGTCAGTCTACTAATCTTGGACGTGATGCCTATGTAATGATCATTGCCTGGATATCGTCATGATTATTTGAAGTTCTATCAATTGCCCAATAGTAATTTGTTCACCCACCATTTGCTATTTTTCTCGAGAGAAGCCACTAGTGAAACCTACGGCCCCCGGGCCTTCTTTCTCATATATTTGCCTTGCTATCTACTTTTTCCTTGCGTTTATTTTCAGATCAATTAAACCAAAAAATACAAAGATACCTTGCTGCAATTTATTTTTTCCACGATCTATTTATCTCATCTACAAATTTACCTCACGTCCTTTGCCTATCTTGAGGCGCCGTACCCCGAAAGGGATTGACAACCCCTTTAACACGTCGGGTTGCGAGGTGTTGTTCTTTGTGTGCAAGAGTTGTTTACGTTGTGTTGCTTGGTTCTCCTACTGGCTCGGTAACCTTGGTTTCATATCTGAGGGAAATACCTACCACCGATGTGCTGCATCATCCCTTCCTCTTTGGGGAAATACCAACGTAGCTTCAAGCGACATCAAAAGGAATTTCTGGCGCCGTTGCCGGGGAAGATCTTCAACATAACCAGGTTCCTAATCACAAATCTCATCTCCTTGCAATTTGCATTATTTGCCTCTCGCTTCTTCTCCCCCGCTTCACACAAATTTGTTGTTTTATTCGCCTCTCTTTTTCCGTTCGCTGTTTTCTTGTCGGATCTATCCTTTGCCTGCAATCATGAGTGATTCCGGTATGGCACCAACAGATGATGGCCTAAATCCTAAATTTGGACATACGGGCAATCTGGATGCTAAAACTTTTATCTTGGGGCAAGGGAATGTTATGGGAAAAGAATGTATTCAAGAATTTTTCAATTGTGTTGGGAATCTAAGTCTTGATGATGCTCCTATACTTAAAACTACTAGATCTTATGTGGATGCTATTTTAGCACTAGTTCTAAAACTTGAAAGTAAATTTATTCATACCCATCCTACTTTGCAAAGATTGTTTTTGAGGTCCCTGACATAAAGAATCCTAGGGCCAAGAAGTTGGCCGCCCTTGTTCTTATAAATGAATTTGACTACATAACACGGGAAGCTAGGGAAATCTTTGATTTTTATGGTATGAATCGTGAAAACCCCATGATAGATGAAATTCTTTATAATAGTGATTATGCACTAAGGCATCTGCTTGGGGATAATAAGATATTTGATGAGAATCTTAAAAAGGAAGTCCCCGTTCTAGATATAATCCAACAAGTTTTTAATAATGTTAATCAACACTACCCTTGGATTGTTGCGGGTAATCAAAGGGGCTATGATGAAAACCAACTAAGAAATGCTAAAGTTTCCATGGATAATATGTTCTATGTTGTGTTTACAAAACTCCATGAAGAAAATAACTCTAAGAAAATTAATAAGAAAAAGGATGACAAAACTTAGATCCTTGCTTTATGCCTAGCTAAGGGCATAAAACTATAGCGCTTGTTGGGAGGCAACCCAATGAATAAAATTTATTTTTGCTTTTTTCTTTCTGTTCTTGAGTGTTAGCACAATTATGGTATTGTTATAAATTTCTTTATGCTTTAATTAGTGTTTGTGCCAAGTAAAGCCTTTAGGATCTTCCGGGGTGATAGTTGTTTGATCTTGCTGAAGAAGACAAAAACTTTATGCTCACGAAAATAATTATCATAAATCACAGAAAAGAGCTTTTGCCCTGATTCTTTTTTTCAGAATATTATATACAAATTATTCTGGTCGTCCTAATTTGGTAGAATTTTTGGAGTTACAGAAGTATTCGAAAGTTCCAGATTACTATAGACTGTTCTGTTTTGACAAATTTTGTTTTCTTTGTGTTGTGTGCTTATTTAATGGCTCTATGGTTTTCTTTGATGAGTCTTTGCCATAGAAAAGTTGGAATATAGTACATATAATACAAAAACAAAATATGAATTGGTTTGACACAGCACTTATAGTAGTGGTTTGCTTTCTTTTACTAATGGATCTCACAAGGGTTTTGTTGAGTTTTGTGTGATTGAAGTTTTCAAGTTTTGGGTTATCTTACGATGGATGAAAGAAGGATGGAAGAGCCTAAGCTTGGGGATGCCCTGGCATCCCAAGCTATTATCCAAGAATGAGCAACCAACTAAGCTTGGGGATGCCCCCGAGTGGCATCCCCTCTTTCTTCTAACGGCCATCGGTGTTTTACTCGAGACTATATTTATATTCATCACATAATATGTGTTTATCTTGGAGCATCTTGTATGATATGTATCTTTTCTTGTTTTATTTTGTTCTTTAAGTCATCAATCCTTGCTGGACACACCTATTTGAGAGAGCTAAAATTATGTCATGACTTGTTAGAATTGCTCTCTATGCTTCACTTAAATTTTTATGAGCAATGGACTTGCTCTAGTGCTTCACTTATATCTTTTTGAGAACGGTGTGCTTAGTATTTTTGAAGAAATGCTCTCTTGCTTCACTTAGATTTATTTGAGAGTTAGTAAAATTTTGAAGAAATTCTCTCTTTCTTCACTTCAATTATTTTGAGAGAAATAAAATATGTTATGCTCATGATCTTCACTTATATTTGTTTGAACTTATGAAAAGCAACACATGAAAATTAGTCCCAAAGTGATAGATATCCAAGAAGGATAAAGAAAGAAGAAAATATATGTCATGAAGATCATTGGACAAAATAAACTTGATTCTTAGTAATAGTTTTGAGATATGATGATGTGATATGTGAGTCATGTTGGTAAGTAATTGTGCTTAGTAAGAATATTGGTGTTAAGGTTTGTGATTCCCTATGCATGCAGAAAGTCAGTAATCATGCAATGAAAATTATATCCTACTTGTGGTGCATTATTCGGTGTTAATTATGCTTAATGCTTGCTTATGAGATTATTCGTTTCTTGGTTGGTCGCTTCTCAATCTTTTTGCTAGCCTTCATTTTGCACCAAGTATGACCTCTACTTGTGCATCCAAAATCCTTTAAACCGGTTTTGCCACATGAGACCACTATATCTACCTATATGCGGTATTATTTTGCTGGTCTAAGCAAATTTGCATGTCCATCTCTAATTTTCAAATTGAACTTCTCTTTTGTGTGTTTGTTTCGCTCGCGGAACGGTGACGAGTAGCTAATATTTTGCATGCTAGATGTGTTATTCTCATGATGAGTGTTTATTCACTTGTCATTGCATGAGAGTAAGGCAAAGGTATTAGGGATGCCCAGTCCCGAAATGCAAAAATGAATTTACTTTATGTTGTCAAATGATAAATTCCTTGGAAAGTGTTGGTATGGAGGGCACCCGTGGATAAGGCTAGCCATGGAAAGTGAAAGTTATGGTGGAAAAAGGAATAAACTTTATTTTCTGTTTGGGAACCGCCTATGATGTATCTAGCATGGGAAGTGTTGGGATGCTCCAAGTCATTTTCGTTGGTGGGATGGATACACCTCCCAAAATGTTTTTATCTCTATTTTTTCACTTTGAGCTTTGGCACCTCTACAAATCCCTACTTCCCTCCGCGAAGGGCATTTGTTTTACTTTATGAAATCTTTATTTTTGAATTTGAGTCTCCATCCTCTCTTATAAAAGCACCAACTAGGGTACAATATGATCGTACTTAAGTATTGGGTGTAGCTAATATTCGAGTGTGTTTTATGAATGGATCAATGTTTGAGCATGATGGGCTAGGGATAACTTGTATTAGCATTAATATTTTGAAAGACATGGTTGCTTGTTGATATGCTTGAGTATCTAAATTATTATGTCTAGACTATTGCTTTGAATCACATAAAAGTCCAAATTTCCATGCTATAAAGAAAAGAATATGATATGACATGATAAACAGCACTCCACATCAAAAATTCTGTTTACTCGAGGACGAGCATGAGTTAAGCTTGGGGATGCTGATACGTCTCCAATGTATCTATAATTTTTTACTACTCCGTGTTGTTTTATTATCAATCGTGGATGTTTTATAATCATTATATAGTCATTTTATATCATTTTTTGGTACTAACCTATCGACATAGTGCCAAGTGCCAGTGGCTATTTTCTGCATGTTTTTTACATCGCAGGAAATCAATATCAGAAGGGGTCCAAATACCATGCCAATTTACGATGATTTTTTATGGGCCAGAAGGAACACAACGCGCCCTGGTTGCACCTAAGGGGAGTCCCGAGGAGGGGACACCCACCAGGGCGCGCCAGGAGGCCCAGTCGCGCCCAGGTGGGTTGTGCCCACCTCGAGTGCCCCCTGGACCGATTCTTTGCTCTATAAATACCCCAATATTCCAGAAACCCTTGAGGAGTCGACGAAATTTTCATCCAGCCGCCGCAGAGTCCAGAACCACGAGATCCAATCTAGACACCATCACGGAGGGGTTCACCACTTCCATTGGTGCCTCTCTGATGATGCGTGAGTAGTTCTTTGTAGACCTTCGGTCTGTATTAGTAGCTAGATGGCTTCCTCTCTCTCTCTCTCCCTCTCTCTTGATTATCAATACAATGATCTCTTGGAGATCCATTTGATGTAAGTCCTTTTTGCGGTGTGTTTGTTGGGATCTGATGAACTTCGAGTTTATGATCAGTTATATCTTTTTATATCCATGAAAGTTATTTGAGTTCTTTGATCTCTTATATGCGTGATCTCTTATAGCCTCATATTTTTCCTTTGATATTTGGGTTTTGTTTGGCCAACTCGATCTATTTATCTTGCAATAGGATAGGTGTCCGGTAGTGGGTTTGATCTTACGGTGCTTGATCCCAGTGACAGGAAGGGAACCGACATGTATGTATCATTGCTACTAAGGATAAAAAGATGGGATCCATATCTGCCGCAATAGATAAACGGATCTTTTCTACATCATGTCATCATTCTTATTACATTACTCCGTTTTCTCATGAACTTAATACACTAGACGCATGGTGGAGAGCGGTCGATGTGTGGAGTAACAGTAGTAGATGCAGGCAGAAGTCGGTCTACTAATCTTGGACATGATGCCTATGTAATGATCATTGCCTGGATATCGCTATGATTATTTGAAGTTCTATCAATTGCCCAACAGTAATTTGTTCACCCATAGTTTGCTATTTTTCTCGAGAGAAGCCACTAGTGAAACCTACGGCCCCCGTGTCTTCTTTCTCATATATTTGCCTTGCGATGTACTTTTTCCTTGCGTTTATTTTCAGATCTATTAAACCAAAAAAAATACAAAAATACCTTGCTGCAATTTATTTGTTTCGTGATCTATTTATCTCATCTACAAATTTACCTCACGTCCTTTGCCTATCTTGAGGCGTCGTACCCTGAAAGGGATTGACAACCCCTTAACACGTCGGGTTGCAAGGTGTTGTTCTTTGTGTGCAGTGGATGTTTACGTTGTGTTGCTTGGTTCTCCTACTGGTTCGATAACCTTGGTTTCATATCTGAGGGAAATACCTAACACCACTGTGTTGCATCATCCCTTCCTCTTTGGGTAAATATCGACGTAGCTTCAAGCGACATCAGGGCTTAGTTGCAAACCAATTTTCGCCTAAGTTTAAAAACAATCCGAGTGAGGACACACTCCACACTCAAGGGCTTAGGTGTGAACTAGCTTTATCCTAAGTCAATCAACACGCCGGCGAATAAAGATTAAAAGCTCAGATCCATCCAAATGTTCAAAGCAAAAGCAAAGTAAACGAGCTCGAAGCTTGTTAGAGTTTACGGTTACATCGTCCACCCAGCATTCCGGGGCACATTTAAGTCAAACAAGTATTTATACATCCGGCTGAGGGCTGGCTGGCTCAACGAAGGTCTCCAAATCGATCCCATCGGAGATGCGCGTGGCGGCCTCGGCGAATGTCTCCATGAAGTCCTCGAACTTGAGTTTGTTCTTGTTTACCACGTGGAGATTCTTCAGCTTCTCCTCATCCACATCCTTGAAACAAACGCAAATGAGTGACAAGGCCACGTCGGCAACACTACGGGTCGTGAACTTCTTCCACACCTGCACTTGGGCAGGGATCTCGTTTAGCCGCATCATGATAGACTCCATATCAGCCTGGACCGACTCCCCGGGCCGCAGCTCCTTGTCAATTCTTCCCATGGTGGCACGCAACCGAGTGATGTAGCCCAAGGTGTTGTCGACGTGTTAGTCCAATCAAAGGACGGCGAGAGCAGCCTTGTCGTTGATGAGTTGCCTTGATGGGTTCAGGTCCCTCTTGATCTGCTCCGTCTCCAGCTCCACATAGAGGCAATACTCTGTTGGGTAGCATAAAATCGACAGTTGAAGAAGTCCGAGAGGAAAGGAATTTCATTTGGGTCAGTGACTTACCAGCGAGATTTTCATTCATCTCTGAGTAGAAGTTGACGATATACTGCTCGAGTGCATTCTTCTTCTCGAGGAGCTGAGTGACCTCCTCCTCCAAGGTTTTCTTCTCCTGCTCAAAGGTAGCGGCCTGATCCTTGCACTTCTTCACCCACTCAAAGGCTTCACCTTTCGTCGCGACGATGGCGGCCTTCGGAGTCTTGCTGTCCTCCTCCATCTTGCCGACTGATGCCAACTTCTCCTTAGTGATCTTGGTCTTGGTCTTGGTTTCCTTTTGTGCCAGCACCAACTGCTTGTCCTTGTCCTCCAAGGCCTGCTTCATGGTGTCTAAAGAAATAGAAGTCCTGAGCCTCTTTAGAAGTTGGGCATTCTTGCTACGAACATCTGTCGAAGCGGATTGACTTGGATCAAAGGAGATAACGCAATACGATGACTGGAGATGGGAAACAACTAACCTCCAAAGGTCTTCTTCTCCTTCTCCAGTCGAGCGCTCTTGTGTTTCTACGCATCCAGGTCTCCTCGGAGTGATAACACTTCCTTCTCCAAGGTGGCGTAGTGTGATCCAGCTTGCAGGCTCTCTGTACCAAACAAGAAGACAGCCAGCCAGAAGATATGGACATGATCAACATCAACTATACTAAGTCCGGGATCATTCGGCTGGACACCGGGTCAGCTATGAAGAAGATTGAGGATAACAACACCATGATCCTCAATCATTCAGCTGACCTTTGAGTCGGCAATGAAGAAGATCGAGGATAACAACGCCTTGATCCTTAATCATTCAACTGACCTCCGATTCGACAATGAAAAAGATCAAGGACAACAACACCTTGATCCTCAATCATTCAGCTGACCTCCGAGTCGGTAATGAAAAGATCGAGGACAACAACACCCTCGCCTTCGTCTCATCAGACGGCCCACTTGGTTAGCTGAGTGCGGCCGTGCACTCTGAGTGCCAAGCGATGGTAACGGTTCTGAAGACTGCCACCGATTGCAGTCTCGGAGACTACACCCAATGGGTGCACTCAGCATGCCCCCATTGGAAAGTGACTCATGTTGATGAGCTAAAAAATAGTAGAAACTCTACGACTACCATCGACTACTTCCAATCAGCGGTAGCCTCGGGGACTACACCCAGTGGGTGCACTCAGTATGCCCCCACTAGAACCGAAAACACTTGAAAAATAGCATGACTGAGCCTGAGTGGTAGCGGTGACTAAAACTCAAGCTCTAAGACTCCCGTCAACTGCTTCCAGTCGACGGGAGCCTCGGGGACTACACCCAGTGGGTGCACTCAGCGTGCCCCCACTAGAAAGAAAACGCCACACCTAGTGGGTGTGCTCCGTGCAAACCCACTTTCAAGAATACTATGGACCATTCAAAGCGGGAAGAGGAAGCCAAAATTCAGAAACTTCAACTAAAAATCATACTCGCAATGGTACTTACTCGGACATTGGTCTGCAGCGCCTCGCTGGCGTCATACGCGTCCTTCAGCCGATCACACACCAGCTTCACCTTGATTAGAGCCTCCTTGCTCGCCCCCACTTAGTCTTCTAGGACATGGTACAGGGGGTAAGCGGTGACAGAGGTGCAAGTGCAAATCTTGGAGTCGGAATCACAGCAGTCTTGGGCGCATAACTTCTCAGGGCCAGAGGACTCGATCTGGTGGACCTCATGACGGCCTTGGCTGGCGAAACATGCTCCACCCAGCGAGGGCTAGCCTCTAGCATGACTACATCGACGCCGATCGCCCTTCCCTTGCCAGCCTTCAGGTTGGGCGGGTCAGCCTTGTCGTCATCGTCCAACTGGATGACCTCGGGCGGTGGTGCGTGAACACATGAGTTGGACACATCAGTAAAAGGCAGTCAAATAAGGATCCAGAAGTCTCAATAAGTCGGCACGTGCATACCTTTGGAGGTGGCGGCGTCCGCTGCGTCAGTATCGCCCTGGTCCTGCTTGGGAGCATTCAGGTCCAGCGACATCGTCGAAGTCTCATTACTGCGAGATACAATGACACTCGGACGTCACCCAAGTCAACATAAAAACAAACAAAGACTTCACAAAAACACTTATGTCGATGCCACCGGCACTGTCACCTTGATTTGAGGCACAACGAGCTTGCGAGGCTTGGAGGCAATCTGCTTGGGCTGCTTCTCGGCAAAGCTTTCTGCTTCAGCATGCTTTCGCTTCGAGCTATGCATCATTCGCCCTGAGGCAGCCGGCTGCCGAGCCCCTCCCGCTTTGCCACTCGGATCGTGCAGCGCCTTGGAGTGAGACACCCAGGGGCTCTCAAAAGAGGGCGACGACTCGGCCTCCTCCCCCTCCTCTGCGCTCTCGTCCTCGTCACTCTCATCATCGTCATCGTCCTCCTACTCTGAGTACTGGTGCTCGGTGTCACTTCATACGTCTCCAACGTATCTATAATTTTTTGTTGTTCCATGCTGTTATATTATCATTCTTGGATGTTTTACAATGATTTTGTTGAAACTTTATACCATTTTTGGGGACAAAGCTATTGACATAGTGCCCAGTGCCAGTTGCTTTTTTTCTTGTTTTTTACTTTGCAGAATATCCATATCAAACGGAGTCCAAATGCCACAAAACTTTTTGGAGATTTGTTTTGGACCAGAAGACAACTTGGGAGCCAATGAAACACCAGATGGGATGCCCATGGAGCCCACCACCCACCTGGGTGCACCAGAGACCCTTGGCGCGCCCTGATGGGTGGTGGGGCCCATGGAGGTCTCCTCCACCACCTCTCAGCTCTATAAATACTGAGATATTCCAAAAACCCTAAGGGAGCGATCGAAACACAATTCCAGCTTCCGCAAGTTCCAGAACCACGAGACCCAATATATATCCCTCTTCCGGCACTTTGCTAGAGGGGAACACGATCATGGAGGGATTCATCATCCTCATTGGTGCTCCTCCAATGATGCGTGAGTAGTTCATCATAGACATATGGGTCTGTAGGTAGTAGCTAGATGGCTTCTTCTCTCTTTTTGATTCTCAATACAATGTTCTCCTCGATGTTCTTGGAGATCTATTTGATGTAATGACATTTTGCGGTGTGTTTGTTGGGGTCCGATGAAGTGCGAGTTTATGATTAGATCTATCTATGCATATTATTTGAGCTTTCTTTAATATCTTATATGCATGATTGTTATTGCCTCGTATTTCTTCTCCGAATCTTTGGTTAGTTAGGCCAACTTGATTGATTTTTCTTGCAATGGGACGAGGTGCTTTGTGATGGGTTCGATCTTGCGGTGTCCTTACCTAGTGATAGACGGGGTAGCGAGGCACACATGTATTGTTGCTATTAAGGATAAAAAGATGGGGTCTATTCCTACATGAATAGATCTTGTCTACATCATGTCATCGTTCTTATTGTATTACTCCATTTCTTCATGAACTTAATACTCTAGATGCATGCTGGATAGCGTCAACGTGTGGAGCAATAGTAGTAGATGCAGAATCGTTTCGGTCTACTAATCTTGGACGTGATGCCTATATACACGATCATTGCCTTGGATATTGTCATAATTATTTTCTCTTCTATCAATTGCCCAACAGTAATTTGTGTACCCGCCATATGCTATTTTCTCGAGAGAATCCACTAGTAAAATATACGGCCCCCGGGTCTATCTTTTATCATATTGTTTTCAGATCTATTATTCCAAAAACCCAAAAAATACCTTGCTGCACTTTTTCTTTACTTATTTTATTTTGCGTTCTTGCTAGATCTATTTGTCCAATCTCATACAATTTAATCTATCTTTTTACCATGGAGGGATTGACAACCCCTCTTATGCGTTGGGTTGTAAGTATTTGTTCTTTGTGTGCAGGTACCGTTTACATAGTGTTGCTTGGTTCTCCTACTGGATTGATAACCTTGGTTTCATAACTAAGGGAAATACTTGTCATAGAAGTGCTGCACCATCCCTTCCTCATTAGGGAAATAACAACGCAGATTCAAGCTATCGTCAAAGGAATTTCCGGTGCCGTTGTCGAGGAGACATCATCAACATCTATCAGGTTCCTAATCACAAATATCATCTCCTTGAAATTTACATTATTTTCCATTTGCCTCTCATTTTCATCTCCCCCACTTCACAAAAATTTGCCTTTCTCTTGTCAGATCTCTTTTTTGCTTGTGTTGCCATGTGCCTTCTATTTGTTTGCATCTTCGCTTGCTAAAAATCTATTGATATGGATCCTCATCCACTCGCTAATCTTTTTAAAAGATCCAACTATGTTGAACCAATTTCTAGTGAATTGAGTTCACTAGATTATCTTTATGAAGTTGTGCTTGAGATTCATGAATCTAAAAATTGTGATGAAGTGCTAAAAGAATAAACTTATAAAGTGATTCATGATAGCTCCTTGAATGAAAAGCATGATTGCAATGATGTTATTATAAATTATATTAATGTCAGTTGTGCTAATAATATGCAAAACCCCAAGCTTGGGGGTGCTAATTTTGTTATGTCCGCTATTTATTGCAATGATCATGATTGGGGTGATTCTTCTTATGATCTTGAAACTTTATTTAAGCCTCATGATGAATATGATAGTGATAATAGTGTTTCCAATAATATTGAAAGTGGGTTTGGAAGAGTGGAAACTTTAAGTAAAAATAATCCCACATACTTGGAGTGTGTTCATTCTCATGAAATTTTTGATAAAAGTGGGTTTGGAGAGGTCATGACTTTAGTTGATATTAATCCCACTATCTTGGAAGATTCTAAGTTTTATGCATGTGGGTCAGGGAGAGAAAATTTTATATGATGGATATCTTGTTGAATTTGAATATGATCCCACATGTAATTATTAGGAGAAAGAGAAATATGGTTGTAGAAATTCTCATGTTACTAAATTACCTCTCATTATGTTGAGATTGTCAATGTTTTATTCCTCTCCTTTGCATAAGCTAGATATTTCTTGTTTTGATAATTTGTTTTCTTATAAAATTACTATGCATAGGAAATATGTTAGACTTAAATATGCTTGTCACGTGTGTTATGATGCTCTCTTTGTGTTTCAATTATTATCTTTCATGTGAGCATCATTGAAATCTCAAAGCCTATCTTAATGGCTATACAGAAAGAGCTTGTTGGGAGATAACCCAATAGTTATCTTTGAAATTTTTGTTTTTCTTTCTGTTCTTCAATAAATATATAGTTGTGCCTCTGATTAGAGTGTGTTTTCGTGTTTTAATTAATGTTTGTGCCAAGTAAAGCCTTTAGGATCATGTTGGGTGATAGTTGATTTGGTCTTGTTGAAAAACGGAAACTTTTGCGCCTGGTAGCCGAATTGTAAAAATCACAGAAACCTAATTTTTCTCTGATTTTTTTTACAAAAGATTGATACACAAATTGCCTATGCTGTCCTAATTTTTCATAATTTTTGGAGTTACAGAAGTTTGGTTAGAGTTCAGATTACTACAGATTGTTCTGTTTTTGACAGATTCTGTTTTCGTTGCATTGTGTGCTTATTTTGATGAATCTATGGACTATATCGGGGGTATATGATCCGTGGTAAAGTTACAATATAGTAGGTATAATGCAATAATAAAATATGAATGGGTTTGCAACAGCACTTAAAGTGGTGATTTGCTTTATTATACTAACGGATCTCATGAAGGTTCTATTAAGTTTTGTGTGATTGAAGTTTTCAAGTTTTGGGTGATATCACCATGGATGAAGGAATAAGGAGTGAAAAGAGCCTAATCTTGGGGATGCCCATGTCACCCCAAGTTAATATTCAAGAAGAACCAAGCAACTAAGCTTGGGGTGCCCCGGAAGGCATCCACTCTTTCTTCTAACAACCATCGGTAATTTTACTTGGAGCTATATTTTTATTCGTCACATATCATGAGTTTTGCTTGGAGCGTCCTGTATTATATGAGTCTTTGCTTATTTTGCTTTTTAGCTCCTCACAATCATCCTTGCTGGACACACCTACTTGAGAGAACCATAATTGTGCTATGATTTGTTAGAATTGCTCTATGTGCTTCACTTAAAATTTTTTGAGATATGGAATTGCTCTAGTGCTTCACTTATATCTCTTTGAGCACTATGTGCTTAACTTTTTAAGAAATACTCTCATTGTTAACTTAGATTTATCTGAGAGTTTTTAAGAATTTTGAAGAAATTCTCTCATGCTTCACTTATATTATTTTGAGAGATGAAAATTTTTATGCTCATGTTCTTCACTTAAATTTGTTTGAGCTTGTCAAAAGCAATTGCAATATATGAACTTAGTCCCAAAGTGATAGATATTCAAGAGAGATATAATAAAAACTTTCATGAAGATCATTGGACAAAACAAATTTGATTCTGTGTAATAGTTTTGAGATATGATGATAGTAATATGTGAGTCATGTTGGTGAGTAATTATGCTTTAGTAAGAATATTGGTGTTAAGGTTTGTGATTCCCTATGCAAGCACTAAAGTCAATACTCATGCAATGAAATTACATCCTACTTGTGGCGCATTATCGGTGTTAGTTATGCTTAATGCTTGTTTATGAGAACTTTCATTTCTTGGTTTGTTGGTTCTCAATCTATTTGCTAGCCTCCATTTGTACTAAGTGGGAATACTACTTGTGCATCCAAAATCCTTAAACCCAGTTTTGCCATATGAGTCCACCATACCTACCTATATGCAATATTTCAAGCCGTTCTAAGTAAATTTGTATGTGCCAACTCTAATTTTCAAAATGAATTTCCTTTTTGTGTGCCCGTACCGCTCATGAAGCGGCAGGGGGTGGCCAATATTTTTCCATGCTAGATGTGTTATTCTCAAGATGAGTGTTTATTCACTTGTCATTGCACGAGAGTGTGGAAGTAATAGGGGTGCCCAGTCCCGAAATGAAAAAGAAATTTACTTTATGTTGTCAAATAATAAATTACGTGGAAAATGTTGGTATGGAAGGCACCCATAGATACGGCTAGCCATGGATTGTGAAAGAATTGTGGAAAAGGAATAAACTTTATTTTATGTTTGGGAACCGCCTACGATGTATCTAGCATGGAAAGTATTGGGAATTACTCGGTCGTTTTCGTTGACGGGAAAAGCATGCCTCTCAAAACATTTTATCTCTCAATTTAAGCTTTGAGCTCTAGCACCTCTACAAATATCTGCTTCCCTCTGCGAACGGCCTATCTATTGTCGCGACCGGTTTTTCCAGGAAATAAATTTCCAGAAAAGACCGTCGTGCTCATCAGCCCCAGGATTACTGTTAGCTGATGAGGCTCCAACTTGATACAGAAATTCCAAGCAACATACAAAATATGCAGTACAAGACCATTCTGGCCTGTGAGTACAACAAATGGTTTCTAGTGGTTGATGGCGGAAGCGGTTTGTGGATCATCGGTGTCTATGGGACTCCAATTCCCACAGGAATAGCTGACCAGGTTAACTCCTATCTTCGCGAGGCTGCTATCTCCATTGCTTAGGTTCCGGGCTGTCATCGCGTCACTCCTCTCCGTGCAAGAAAATCTGGCCAAGACAATAGCCAGGGACAAGCCAGTGAGTACTTTGAATGTACTCGCAAACATTATGAACACAGGTATAATATAACAATGATGTGCTAAAATATTTTATGCTCATGACGTCAGTCACAATAGATAAATGAAATTCTGATGCGTGCAAGCAAGTTATTTATAAAATTGCAATAACATGGTAGTATAAAAACTTATGAAACAAATAATCAAGTAATGCCACAGTCGGGCGTCTGAGCGACGCCACATAAAGGGCTTTAAAAGAAAATGCCACAGTCGAGCGTCTGAGCGACGCCACATAAAGGGCTTTTAAAAGAAAATGCCACAGTCGGGCGTCTGAGCGACGCCACATAAAGGGCTTTAAAAGAAAATGCCACAGTCGGGCGTCTGAGCGACGCCACATAAAGGGCTTTAAAAGAAATGATCATAATGAATATCCCGGAGGTAGAACCATCCCAGAGATATTCGGTAATAACAATAATATCACGGGTCAGTCAACAATAATAATAATAATCATCACAGATATCACAAGTCACGGGTAGTAAATTCCACTTTTCTGGTTAACAGTTTCACCTCCGAAGACCGACACTAAGACCGATACTTGACCCATCCCAGACTGTGATCCTTAACCATGGACACGGCTATTCGAATAGGTTTATTCTCTGCAGAGGGTGTACTCTTTACCCACGAGTAACGGATTTCTTTAGTCCATCAGGACTAATTCCATCTACGGTCTTTTTGTTGAAAACACACCTAACTTGCACACACCAGCTTATCACACACGTGTCTGGAATCACCCACGACACCTGTTAAGCAAACTCTAAGTGGGGAGGCTACAACCTCGCGTAGCATGGGATCAAATTTATATCGCGCGCTCTAAGGGGTGGCCTCCCCTCTCGGTCCCAACCGGAAACACCCATGCTCCCGGACCAGGTGGCCTGCCTACCAGTTACAACCAGTATCTTCCACCATGGCCTCTCTGTACGGTGTGTGCTAGAAAGAGGTTGACAACTTACTGAACCGTACTCTACTTGCTGTAGAGACGAGTGGTAGTACGAAACAAGTGTGGGGGTTACTGGAACAAGACTCGATCTACGGTCGACTCAGGAGGTTAGAGTATTCCCTGCATGATTAGTATAACAAATATAATCCATCCAACAGGGTCACCGCTCATATCACCTTGCCATGCCATATCAGACATAACCGTCCCGACGGAGACCGGTGACAAACTCATACCTACCCAAGGCAGAGGTTTTTTCACGGTTTTCTGCCGGTATGCATTTCAAGGCATATGAGGGTGATTATCATCACAAGTGTGTTCGTTTCCAACAGCATGGAAATCAATAACATGCACCCATGCATATGATCATATCACATGAAATAACAAGTCCTTCGAAATGCAGTGGTGTTATAAATGCATCAACGATCACACCAAAAATATTATGCCGGGATTCAAAATGCTTGCCTTCAATGTGTGGAAAGGCAGGGTGCACTCCAAAACTTTTGAAAGCTTCTTCTCTCTCCCAAAATCCTATTTTAAAAATATATTTGAATTAACACATATTTCAAAAACAGAACCAAAAAGTTGTTTGAAATTTTTTCAAATAAATCTTAAAATAAACTAGACCAAATTTGAAGAAGGTAGGAAAAAGAATCAACTCATTTGGACTTATATTTAAAAAGTTATAGCCAGTCAAAGTTCTGGTCAAAATCTGTTTTTTAAAAATAAAACAGAAAAGAAAACGTTTCGGCAGAATACGTCTTCGAAAACGGGAGACGTACTGGGGTTAATACGTCTTCACTTAACCGACGTGGATATGCGCAGGGTCACTGACAGTGGGCCCGCCTGGCCCACTGGTCAGGTTTGACCAGTCCGCCCTCCTCCTTCTTCCTCTGTCCCGAGCGGAGGCGGGACTCCGGCGACCAACGCCGGCGAGCGGCGGCTCCTCGCGGCCTCTGGAGGGCGGGGATGGATCCGCACGGCTGGGGCGTTTCTCCCGGTGGTCGAGGGGTCGACAGCGGTGGAAGAAGTCGTCGGCGGTGAGCTTCGCGGCGGAGGGAGGTTTCGGTGCAAAGTGGCTTCGGGGCGGCGGTGGTTCTCGATCGAAATGGAGTAGGGGGAAGGTTTACGGGAGGATGAGGGGGTTCTTGGTGGAGAGAACGAAGAGTGGGAGGCCCTGGTGGTGCCGAATTGGCCGGGGCAGTGGTGGCGGCCGCCGTTGCCGGAGATGGGGATGAAGACCTCCCCCGAGTCGATTGGCTGCCATGGGAGGACTAGGGGAGCACTCTAAGGCTTCCTGCGTGCCCGGGGTGGCTCGGGGCCTCCTCTTATAGCCCGTCGAGGTCGGTTCCGCGGCGGCCGGATAAGCTCTCCGGCGAACCGCCTCGCTGTAGCTTGCAGGGCAACGTGGCGCGGCTGGGGATGACGGCAAGAGCTAGTGGACGAGAGGGCACTGCTCCAGGGGCCAGGTGGCGAGCCGGGGTGGCTTGGGCGGCGCTGCACGGCGCAGGGCTGTCGGGCGGCGGCGGCGGCTAGCTCTTGGCCTGCCGGGCGCGGCGGGGGCTGCTTGGCGCGTTGCTGCGAGGAGGGGAGCGCGTGGCGTGGTGCTGCAGAGCGAGCCAAGGCCGTGGGGCCGGCGTGTCGGCTCGGGCGCGCGGCTGCAATACGCGCGCTCTGGGCGCGTCCAGTGCACGCACACCAGGTGTTCGACACAATGCCGAGGCATGCTACAGGTCGCAGGTGAGGATGGGATTTACCAGATCGAGGTTAGGAGCAACGGGGAGTCTAGTGGACATGCTGGTTTGATCAGAGGTGCAAGTTCACAGAGCAATGCCACAATCATGCCAGAACTGGTCATGCTCTCCAGGTGTTTGGCAAAATGCCTCATGCACTTAGGCAGGTCTTGGGGTGGCCAAAAACTCCAGATGGGGGTCTCTTTAGATGTAAAAGAGAGTGGTGAGGTTAGTTGGACAAAAGGGGAAACTTGCTAGTGCAAGTTTTACAAAACTTCAATCCTGGACAGGAAATAAATAGCATTATTTCATGAACCAAAAATGATCCAAAAGGTGCATGCTCTTGGACTTAAGGGTTTAACATGGGGGACTACAAGTAGGAGAAATAATTAAGGGTATAGGAGCAACTAAAATGGTGGTTGCTGTACAAATCCTCAAATTGGACCAGAATGGAAATGAGGTTGATCCACTCAAATTTTTAAAAGAACATAAATAGGTTTTTGCACAAAGTGAAATAATATGCTCCTACTGACCTCCCTTAATTTTGGTAGAAGTTTTAAAGAAATATTTAAATAGGTTGTAGTGCAAAATGCACTCTGGACCAGAGAAGAAAAATTGAGTGCAGGGCTCAAAATATTTTATGAAAGAAATATATTTTTGCATAAAAGTTAATCAAAAACATCACATGACATCTCCAAATTTTTGTGGAAATTTTAAGTGAGTCCATCAAATGGTTGTAGTTCAAATATGGTCAGATAACCTTGAAAAAACTATTTTCAAGAAAGTAAAGATCAAGCAATTTAATTATCTAATTAGTTACACTGACAACAGCAAAGTTTTTCTTGAGAGGTTAAACAAGTCCAACAACATAATTGAAAAGTTTTCTCTCTGGGAAAAACTCATCAAAACAGGGAAGGAAAATGATTAAAAATCAAAAAAATGGAGCTCAGAACTCTAAAGTTTTAATTCCTGGCAAAATTTTTAAAATAAAACAAGGCCAAATTTTTGGGGTGTCACAGATACTACCCCCCTTAAGAAAAATCTCGTCCTCGAGATTTGTTAAAAGCTGTTTTAAGAAAACTATACGCAATAAAAAGTGGCTACAGTGAGAGGGCAATAAGTGGTGAAAAACCACAGTGTGAATACTGGTGCTGCGCGGAAAAGTCTACGGTTCGGGACAAAACCGGGTGATTTCTACGCTGGATAAAAATTTAGAATAATCTTCTAAATTTAAATATACGCTGGTCGTACCCGAGAGCACAGTGCTCTCTCTGGCCGACAGGTGGACCCGGGGCCCACTGTCAGCCTCTTCTTCTCCCACTGGTTCTTCCTTCTACCTCTGGCTCTCTCTTCCTCCTCTCTCCCGCGCGCTATCTCGCGCTTTCTCCACCGGCGATGCCTAACGCGTAGGGCATCTAGGCCGTACCGTGGTAGTGCGCGGCGTGCTAGCTGCCGGTGCAGCGTGCACTCACCTCGCGGGCCAGCGCACTGTTGGCACTGCTCGCGGATTCGACTCCGAACACTGGCGATCGGCGACGAGCGGCGTTGGTGGACTTCGCCCACCGTACACCGAGCTCGAGCTATAAAAACGGCCGGGGTGCCTCTCTCTTCTTCCTCACACCTGGCCTCACTTCTCCTCCTCCTTCTTTCTCCATTACTGCTTACAGAAGCTTGGTCGAGGCTCTAATGGCGGAGGCGATGCCGGACTGGTTTGTGATCCTAATATGCGGAGGGCTGGCGACGCTGCTGGGGCTCTCTGTGCTCCTGTGCGCGATGATCCTCGACGAGTATTGCGATGCTGCGGCTCGGGTGTTGGCTCTCCGCGGTGGTGGTGATCATGAGGAGTAGATGAAGTATGCCGGGTGCTAACTGTTGTTAGGGGGTGATTATCTGGATGTAACACCGTTGCAAAGTTTTGCAGACAGTGTATGTGTCCGAATGATTATGGTTGTGAGTCTGCTCGTGGTGCTGAGTGAAATTAAATAATCCACGTTGTGAGAAGGGGCAGGTGTAGCAACTCAGGGAAAGAAATCTCACTCCGGGATTTTGCGAGGGGAAAACAGTTAATTTAAAGGAGCATAAACCACAACAAAAACTACACACATGAGCAGAAACCAAGATAATTGACTCGCCGTACAAACTCAGGGTATTACACATAAGTCACACACATAAATATATGCTACATAGAACAAATACAGTAGTGACGTCTAAAATGAAAACGGTAACTGGACGGGGTCCTGATAAAATGTCTCTGGTAAAGGAATACACTCCCCTTCTATTGGAGGAAGTGGATTGACCAGTCGATGTATGCGTCTCTCCGTGTCGGGTCTCAGTGGTCTGCCGATGGCAACCTGAGGATTTAAATCTGCGAGGCTCTGGAGATAATCCATCACTCGCTGGTTTAAATGCTCTTGAGCAATGATGTACTGGATAAGGTTGGCCAGAACTGGGTCTCTCTCAATACGTCCACCGGGAAAAGATGTTACTTCTCCGGGTGCTGCACGGCTCGGAAAGTAATAATATCCTCGTTCGCGGGCATAGGGTACTGCGGATCGAAGACGAGCAATCGCTTCTTTTGCCGCAGCTTCTATGGCCAAGTGTGGGGTTGGCATAGATTTCCCCACGAAGGATACTTCTATTGGATCTTGGTTGGGGTCTACAGGAGGAATGTGTACTGCTGCCCAATATTCCGAGGTGGATGGGGTGATCCTTGATTTGAACAGCTCGTACTGGGGTGGCTGGGTAGAACCCATGGTACTGCGGGAAAAATCCCACAATAATTTGACAAAGCTACCTGGGGTTGCATCTGGGGTCCTCAGATGAATGCTGGGGTTCGGCATGACAGGAAAAAGCGTGAGTGTTGTGCATAAAGTGGGGGTTGCTGGGTAAGGTCACAAGGTGGCCTTTATATAGCAATGGAGCTGGATCATTTTACCGTGGTGAAGGGTAATAAATTTGCCAGCTTGGCTCCAAAGGTCGGGTCAGTGTCAGAGATACACATATCTCATAAAGAGACGTGTTACTGTGGTTGTCGTCGGGCTGGTTTTGGTAGTTGTGCCCGGAAGAATATGCAGCTATGCGCTGACCAAACAGGCAAGGCTATTATTAAAACAGAGGCACAAAGACAGGCTGCGTTAATATATGTGGTCGCATGATTACAAAGCGATGATACATTGAAACTTGGTGCTACTCATACTGCTTAGTCTACTTCGTTTATGTCTAAACGGGCGTGCCTGGTGGATGCCGAGGCTTCTCCACGTGTCTCTCTGCCGGGATTAGTCGGAGATGGCGGAGGAACTGCAGGGTCGGGGTAGTGATGATGACCATCGCGGGGATTGTTGGCCACAACCCCGTTGGAGTGTGCTCCCAAAATGCGACGAAGCACTTCTGGGGTTATCGCAGCACCTTGGCCGATGGCTGGGGCAGATCTCGGGGTCTCGATTGGTTGTCCAAACAGCACGACTGGGTTGTCGGTGTTGGGCTCGTTTCCTTCTCTTGCCGGGGCTCGACGAACCAGCTCTCCACGAGCTGCGATTAGATCAATGGTGATCTGGTCGAACAGTGACTCTAGTGCACTTACATAGCGCACTAGGTGCAACAATGCGGGGTCCGTCTCGTGGTCTCCATTGGCGACTTGGGGTGGTCTACCATACCCTTCTCGTCTGGGGTAGTAGTGGAACGAGCGACAGTTAACTCTGGGCGACAAGTGCCTGAGATGAACTATAGCCTCTCGAGCGGCTAGCTGGATGGCTTGTGGCTCAAAGGAAGTTGTCCTTCCGGTGAACCGGTAGGGACGCTCGGGTGCTAGACTCCTACCGTAAATGTGCACAGTGGCCCAGAATTGGCGGTCTTCACCGCTCATGGGTCCTTGATACACAACATATTCTGGTGGCTCCTCTAACGCGTAGGCACGACGGGTGAGGTTTGCGAGGATGGTCACAAAACCTCCAAGGTTGGTTGCTGTGGTTTCGTTGTGCACGACAGGGCCAGGCATTGTGGCTTGGTTTGGGGTAGCGGCTGTGCGGTGCTGGTTTGGTGTTAGCGCGCCCTTTTTATAGGAAAAAGGGGACGGAATCTTCCTTCGAACGCTTGCGAGAAAGGACTATTTAGGGGCCGGTCACTGGCGCATGAGCGACAGGTTCGGTTGATAGGTTGGGCACCGACTGCCAAAAGGTGTTGGGTCACTGTGTGGCTATCTTGCACGAGAAGCTTGGCTGGGGTTTGGTTGAGGTCTGGTGGGTTGGTTTGCCTAAGTTTATTGACCGGGCTAAGATAGGATTAGCCAATGGTCAGCCTGGCTCTGATACCAAGTCTGTCGCGACCGGTTTTTCCGGGAAATAAATTTCCAGAAAAGACCGTCGTGCTCATCAGCCCCAGGATTACTGTTAGCTGATGAGGCTCCAACTTGATACAGAAATTCCAAGCAACATACAAAATATGCAGTACAAGACCATTCTGGCCTGTGAGTACAACAAATGGTTTCTAGTGGTTGATGGCGGAAGCGGTTTGTGGATCATCGGTGTCTATGGGACTCCAATTCCCACAGGAACAGCTGACCAGGTTAACTCCTATCTTCGCGAGGCTGCTATCTCCATTGCTTAGGTTCCGGGCTGTCATCGCGTCACTCCTCTCCGTGCAAGAAAATCTGGCCAAGACAATAGCCAGGGACAAGCCAGTGAGTACTTTGAATGTACTCGCAAACATTATGAACACAGGTATAATATAACAATGATGTGCTAAAATATTTTATGCTCATGACGTCAGTCACAATAGATAAATGAAATTCTGATGCGTGCAAGCAAGTTATTTATAAAATTGCAATAACATGGTAGTATAAAAACTTATGAAACAAATAATCAAGTAATGCCACAGTCGGGCGTCTGAGCGACGCCACATAAAGGGCTTTAAAAGAAAATGCCACAGTCGGGCGTCTGAGCGACGCCACATAAAGGGCTTTTAAAAGAAAATGCCACAGTCGGGCGTCTGAGCGACGCCACATAAAGGGCTTTAAAAGAAATGCCACAGTCGGGCGTCTGAGCGACGCCACATAAAGGGCTTTAAAAGAAATGATCATAATGAATATCCCGGAGGTAGAACCATCCCAGAGATATTCGGTAATAACAATAATATCACGGGTCAGTCAACAATAATAATAATAATCATCACAGATATCACAAGTCACGGGTAGTAAATTCCACTTTTCTGGTTAACGGTTTCACCTCCGAAGACCGACACTAAGACCGATACTTGACCCATCCCAGACTGTGATCCTTAACCATGGACACGGCTATTCGAATAGGTTTATTCTCTGCAGAGGGTGTACTCTTTACCCACGAGTAACGGATTTCTTTAGTCCATCAGGACTAATTCCATCTACGGTCTTTTTGTTGAAAACACACCTAACTTGCACACACCAGCTTATCACACACGTGTCTGGAATCACCCACGACACCTGTTAAGCAAACTCTAAGTGGGGAGGCTACAACCTCGCGTAGCATGGGATCAAATTTATATCGCGCGCTCTAAGGGGTGGCCTCCCCTCTCGGTCCCAACCGGAAACACCCATGCTCCCGGACCAGGTGGCCTGCCTACCAGTTACAACCAGTATCTTCCACCATGGCCTCTCTGTACGGTGTGTGCTAGAAAGAGGTTGACAACTTACTGAACCGTACTCTACTTGCTGTAGAGACGAGTGGTAGTACGAAACAAGTGTGGGGGTTACTGGAACAAGACTCGATCTACGGTCGACTCAGGAGGTTAAAGTATTCCCTGCATGATTAGTATAACAAATATAATCCATCCAACAGGGTCACCGCTCATATCACCTTGCCATGCCATATCAGACATAACCGTCCCGACGGAGACCGGTGACAAACTCATACCTACCCAAGGCAGAGGTTTTTTCACGGTTTTCTGCCGGTATGCATTTCAAGGCATATGAGGGTGATTATCATCACAAGTGTGTTCGTTTCCAACAGCATGGAAATCAATAACATGCACCCATGCATATGATCATATCACATGAAATAACAAGTCCTTCGAAATGCAGTGGTGTTATAAATGCATCAACGATCACACCAAAAATATTATGCCGGGATTCAAAATGCTTGCCTTCAATGTGTGGAAAGGCAGGGTGCACTCCAAAACTTTTGAAAGCTTCTTCTCTCTCCCAAAATCCTATTTTAAAAATATATTTGAATTAACACATATTTCAAAAACAGAACCAAAAAGTTGTTTGAAAATTTTTCAAATAAATCTTAAAATAAACTAGACCAAATTTTAAGAAGGTAGGAAAAAGAATCAACTCATTTGGACTTATATTTAAAAAGTTATAGCCAGTCAAAGTTCTGGTCAAAATCTGTTTTTTAAAAATAAAACAGAAAAGAAAACGTTTCGGCAGAATACGTCTTCGAAAACGGGAGACGTACTGGGGTTAATACGTCTTCACTTAACCGACGTGGATATGCGCAGGGTCACTGACAGTGGGCCCGCCTGGCCCACTGGTCAGGTTTGACCAGTCCGCCCTCCTCCTTCTTCCTCTGTCCCGAGCGGAGGCGGGACTCCGGCGACCAACGCCGGCGAGCGGCGGCTCCTCGCGGCCTCTGGAGGGCGGGGATGGATCCGCACGGCTGGGGCGTTTCTCCCGGTGGTCGAGGGGTCGACAGCGGTGGAAGAAGTCGTCGGCGGTGAGCTTCGCGGCGGAGGGAGGTTTCGGTGCAAAGTGGCTTCGGGGCGGCGGTGGTTCTCGATCGAAATGGAGTAGGGGGAAGGTTTACGGGAGGATGAGGGGGTTCTTGGTGGAGAGAACGAAGAGTGGGAGGCCCTGGTGGTGCCGAATTGGCCGGGGCAGTGGTGGCGGCCGCCGTTGCCGGAGATGGGGATGAAGACCTCCCCCGAGTCGATTGGCTGCCATGGGAGGACTAGGGGAGCACTCTAAGGCTTCCTGCGTGCCCGGGGTGGCTCGGGGCCTCCTCTTATAGCCCGTCGAGGTCGGTTCCGCGGCGGCCGGATAAGCTCTCCGGCGAACCGCCTCGCTGTAGCTTGCAGGGCAACGTGGCGCGGCTGGGGATGACGGCAAGAGCTAGTGGACGAGAGGGCACTGCTCCAGGGGCCAGGTGGCGAGCCGGGGTGGCTTGGGCGGCGCTGCACGGCGCAGGGCTGTCGGGCGGCGGCGGCGGCTAGCTCTTGGCCTGCCGGGCGCGGCGGGGGCTGCTTGGCGCGTTGCTGCGAGGAGGGGAGCGCGTGGCGTGGTGCTGCAGAGCGAGCCAAGGCCGTGGGGCCGGCGTGTCGGCTCGGGCGCGCGGCTGCAATACGCGCGCTCTGGGCGCGTCCAGTGCACGCACACCAGGTGTTCGACACAATGCCGAGGCATGCTACAGGTCGCAGGTGAGGATGGGATTTACCAGATCGAGGTTAGGAGCAACGGGGAGTCTAGTGGACATGCTGGTTTGATCAGAGGTGCAAGTTCACAGAGCAATGCCACAATCATGCCAGAACTGGTCATGCTCTCCAGGTGTTTGGCAAAATGCCTCATGCACTTAGGCAGGTCTTGGGGTGGCCAAAAACTCCAGATGGGGGTCTCTTTAGATGTAAAAGAGAGTGGTGAGGTTAGTTGGACAAAAGGGGAAACTTGCTAGTGCAAGTTTTACAAAACTTCAATCCTGGACAGGAAATAAATAGCATTATTTCATGAACCAAAAATGATCCAAAAGGTGCATGCTCTTGGACTTAAGGGTTTAACATGGGGGACTACAAGTAGGAGAAATAATTAAGGGTATAGGAGCAACTAAAATGGTGGTTGCTGTACAAATCCTCAAATTGGACCAGAATGGAAATGAGGTTGATCCACTCAAATTTTTAAAAGAACACAAATAGGTTTTTGCACAAAGTGAAATAATATGCTCCTACTGACCTCCCTTAATTTTGGTAGAAGTCTTAAAGAAATATTTAAATAGGTTGTAGTGCAAAATGCACTCTGGACCAGAGAAGAAAAATTGAGTGCAGGGCTCAAAATATTTTATGAAAGAAATATATTTTTGCATAAAAGTTAATCAAAAACATCACATGACATCTCCAAATTTTTGTGGAAATTTTAAGTGAGTCCATCAAATGGTTGTAGTTCAAATATGGTCAGATAACCTTGAAAAAAACTATTTTCAAGAAAGTAAGATCAAGCAATTTAATTATCTAATTAGTTACACTGACAACAGCAAAGTTTTTCTTGAGAGGTTAAACAAGTCCAACAACATAATTGAAAAGTTTTCTCTCTGGGAAAAACTCATCAAAACAGGGAAGAAAAAAAATGGAGCTCAGAACTCTAAAGTTTTAATTCCTGGCAAAAATTTTAAAATAAAACAAGGCCAAATTTTTGGGGTGTCACATCTATTTACTTTTATGCAATTTTCATTTTTATTTGTGTCTCCATCTTCTCTTATAAAGCACCAACTAGGGAGCACTATGACCATACTTGTGCATTGGATGTAGCTAATATTCGAGTGTGCTTCGTGAATGGATCAATGATTGAGCATGATGGGCTAGAGATAACTTTCTTTAGTGTTGATATTTTGAAAGACATGGTTGCTTGTTGATATGCTTGAGTATTGGAGTCTTCATGTCAAATATAGACTATTGCTTTGAGCCATCTAAAAAGTCCAAATGTCCATGCTACAACAGAAAAGAATATGTGATGAACATGTTAGGCAACGTTCCACATCAAAAGTTCTATTTTTATCATTTACCTACTTGAGGACGAGCAGGAATTAAGCTGGGGGATGATGATACGTCACCAACGTACCTATAATTTTGATTGTTCCATGCTGTTATATTATCATTCTTGGATGTTTTACAATCATTTTATAGCAACTTTATATTATTTTTTGGGACTAACCTGTTGACATAGTGCCTGGTGCTAGTTGATATTTTTTGCTTGTTTTTTACTTCGCAGAATATCCATATCAAATGGAGTCCAAATGCCACGAAACTTTTTGGAGATTTTTTTTGGACTAGAAGACAACTTGGGAGCCAAGGAAGCACCAGAGGGGAGGCCCATTGGGCCCACCACCCACCTGGGCACACTAGAGACCCTTGGCGCGCCCTGATGGGTGGTGGGGTCCATGGAGGTTGAGGGAGTCCTGGATAAGGGGGTATCCGGACAGCCGGACTGTATACATCGTCTGGACTATAGAAGTGTCAAGATACAAGACTCAAGACTTCGGCTCGTGTCCGGATGGGACTCTCCTTTGCGTGGAAGACAAGCTTGGCGATTCGGATATTATGTTTCCTTCCTTGTAACCGACTCCATGTAAACCCTAGCTCTCCGGTGTCTATATAAACCGGAGAGCATGGTCCTTAGAAGGCCGATCACAATTACAATCATACCATCATAGGCTAGCTCTTAGGGTTTAGCCTCTACGATCTCGTGGTATATCTACTCTTGTACTACACATATCTTCAATATTAATCAAGCAGGAAGTAGGGTTTTACCTCCATCAAGAGGGCCCGAACCTGGGTAAACATTGTGTCCCTTGCTTCCTGTTACCATCAGCCTAAGACGCACAGATCGGGACCCCCTACCCGAGATCCACCGGTTTTGACATCAACATTGGTGCTTTCATTGAGAGCTCCTCTGTGTCGTCGCTTCAAGGCTTGATGGCGTCTTCAATCGCCAACAACACAGTCCAGGGTGAGACTTTTCTCCTCGGACAGATCTTTGTGTTCGGCGGCTTCGCACTGTGGGCCAATTTGCTTGGTCATTTGGAGCAGATCGACAGCTACGCCCCTGGCCGCCAGATCAGGTTCAGAAACTTGAACTACTCGGCGGATATTCGCGGAGACTTGATCTTCGACGGATTCGGCCATGTGCCAGGAGCGCCGGACAGTCACGACGTGCACGGCCTAGACCTGCTGTCGGACAATGCTCGGAACATCATCCCTACAATAGCCCCGGATCTAAATCCGGAACAGGTCGCGTTGCCCAAGGACGAAGGGATGGACCCCGCCCCACGGGCCGCACGCTCATCTGCGATGGAGCCGAACACAGGTCACATCTCTGTGGAGGCCTGTGACCCTGGGCCCCCAGACTCATATTCGGTTGTTGGCTCACGACCGCACACTCTCGAGCCAGCCGAGCCATGTTGGGCTCCGGTAATGGAGTTTACCGCTGCGGACATCTTTCAGCACTCGCCTTTCAGCGACATGCTGAACTCATTAAAGTCCCTCTCTTTGTCAGGAGGCTCTGGGCCAAACTATGTCCGGCTTGAGTGGGAAGCAGGCGACGAAGGAATTCGCTTCCCACCCACCACCCACTTTGTCGCCACGATCGATGATTTAACCGACGTGCTCGACTTCGACTTCGAAGACATCGACGGTATGGACGATGATGCAGGAGACGTATAGGAGCCACCGCTCAATGGACGGTGGACAGCCACCTCTTCATACGATATATACATGGTGGACACTCCGAAAGAAGCTAATGGCGATGAGGCAACGGAGGATAACCCCTCCAAGAAGAAAGCAAAGCATGGGCTCGCCCACGCTGCTCCAAGCCCCGCCAAGGCAATACCGACACCGGAGACGAAGACAATTCGAACGGTGCCAACGATGAATACAACCCTGAACAGCCCGCCTTCGAGCAGGCCGAACAGGAAGATGGGCATGATAGCCTAGATGAACAGGCGACGGACGGGTATCCGGAGGAGGACAACTATATGCCCCTCTCCGAAGACGAGATTAGCCTCGGCGACGACGAGTTCGGCGTACCCGAAGACCCCGCAGAGCAGGAGCGCTTTAAGCGCCGGCTTATTGCCACTATGAGAAGCCTGAAGAAGAAGAAGCAGCAGCTCCAAGCTGATCAAGATCTGCTCACAGATAGATGGACAGAAGTCCTGGCAGCCAAGGAATATGGACTCGAGCGCCACATGGCTGACCGGCCACCTCGAGGTCGGGATAAATCGGCATATCAGCCCGAATACCAGCCCCCACCCCCGCGCCGGTTTACCACGGCCCGGGGCAATACTCAGGGTCTGCGCGATAAACTGGATAACGCTGCAGGACAACCAAGATCGATCTACGGATCACGGGGGCGCACCGCAGCACATGACGATGACCGTGATACCGGATATGCTACCAGCAAATCCAGCCGGGCCGAATATAACTAGTCAGACGCAGCCAGACTGCATCATGACATAGCCCGGCACAGAGGCGCCGCACACCCCCTCTGCTTCACCAATGAAGTGATGGATCATGAATTCCTAGAAGGGTTGAAACCCGTAAACATCGAATCATACGATGGCACAACAGACCCCGCGGTATGGATCGAAGATTTCTTTCTCCACATTCACATGGCCCGCGGAGACGATCTACATGCCATCAAGTATCTTCCCCTTAAGCTCAAAGGACCCGCCCGACACTAGCTTAACAGCCTGCCCGCAAATTCCATTGGCAGTTGGGAAAACCTGGAAGACGCATTTCTTGATAACTTCCAAGGCACATATGTGCGACCTCCGGATGCCGATGACTTGAGCCACATTACTCAACAGCCTAGAGAATCAGCCAGGAAATTCTGGACTTGGTTCCTAACTAAAAAGAACCAAATAGTCGACTGTCTAGACGCCGAAGCCCTGGCGGCCTTCAAGCATAATATCCGTGACGAGTGGCTCGCCCGACACCTCGGACAAGAGAAACCCAAGTCTATGGCAGCTCTCACGACACTAATGACTCGCTTTTGCGCGGGCGAGGATAGTTGGTTGGCTCGCAGCAGCACGACGCCACATTCTGGCACATCAGACGTCCGTGAGAACAATGGCAAGCTACGGCACAACAGACACAAGCGATGGAACAACGGCGACAACACTGAAGACACGGCGGTCAATGCCGGATTCAGCGGATCCAAATCCGGTCAGCGGAAGAAGCCATTCAAACGCAACAATCAGGGACCGTCCAGTCTAGACCGTATACTAGAGCGCTCGTGCCAAATTCATGGCACCCCGGACAAGCCATCCAACCACACCAATAGAGACTGCTGGGTATTTAAACAGGCCGGCAAAATAAACGCTGAAAACAAGGACAAGGGGCTGCACGGCGACGATGACGAGGAGCCCCGGCGTCCGAACATGGGGGTACAGAAGAAATCCCCCCCCCCAGGTGAAAACGGTCAACATGATCTACGCCACCCACATCCCCAAGAGGGAACGGAAGCGAGCACTACGGGACGTCTACGCGATGGAGCCAGTCATCCCCAAATTCAACCCATGGTCAGCTTGTCCGATCACCTTCGATCGTAGGGATCACCCTACTAGCATCCGTCATGGCGGCTCAGCCACATTGGTTCTAGACCCAATCATAGACGGATTTCACCTCACAAGAGTCCTTATGGACGGAGGCAGCAGCCTGAACCTGCTTTATCAGGACACAGTGCGCAAAATGGGCCTTGATCCTTCAAGGATTAAGCCCACCAAAACCACCTTTAAAGGTGTCATTCCTGGAGTAGAGGTCCGCTGTACAGGCTCTATAACATTGGAAGTGTACTTTGGATCTCCGGATAACTTCTGAAGCGAAGAGCTAATCTTCGATATCGTCCCTTTCCGCAGTGGTTACCACACACTGCTCGAACGAACCGCATTCGCCAGATTCAATGCGGTACCACACTATGCATACCTCAAGCTCAAGATGCCAGGCCCGCAGGGGTCATAACAGCCAATGGAAATATGGACCGCTCTCTCCGCACATAAGAGCACACTGCGGCCCTTGCGGTCGAAGTACAATGCAGCCTCCTCCGGCAAATCACCAATCCGGCGATGACAACCTCAAGCTCTGTCAAGTGAGGACGGAACACCCCGCAACAGGATCAGCAGGCACGCCAAGAGCATGACTAGCAGTCCGGCCTCCGCTCAAGTCCCACCCAAGCAGCATTCATGCCACGCGTACACAATTACGCACTCAAAATACCATGGGCACAGGCGGAGGCGTAGCAGTGGCTCAGTCAACAGTACAGTATTGCTTCGTAACCTTTCCTTTTACCCTTAAGGACATCGCTTTAGTGCAGCTTCTCCAGAAGAGTCGGATTGTCGGACTTACATAGGAGAGGAAACACAGGAGGCAACAGGCTTTGGGCACAGCAGGAAACACCCAGGTGGAATCTATTTTCGATTGTTGTTTCTACTTTATCTATCTGTATGTAGCCTGCCCCTGGATAGGATATGTTAAATGATCCTATTTATCTCCGCTTAATGCATTCATTGTAAACATACGCCTAAACATATTATTCATCAATGGGAGATCATATATAGCGTCAGCTTATTATTCTTATTGGAGCATTTTTTACAAATGTCTATTTGATTTTGCATCCGTACACTTTGGTACACTTAGTTTGCCAGGGGCTTCGTATGACGCCCCATAATATGGCAAGACAAGTCCGAACACTTTCAACAGTGCGGCACCCCGAACTTATAGCATTATATGCATCAGCTCTGAATCATGTCTTGCGTCTACAGTTGGGATAGCCCGGCTCCCTTGTTTTGGTACCTTACGTTCCATTAATTCGGCTAAGGTAGCGCAGGGAGAACTACTGCGGTTGTGCCCTGGTTCTTCCGGATGAGCACCTCGGTAGAGAAAGCACAAAACTGACCGGCATGATGTGGTGAGAGCTGGTCGCTGTTCGGGAGGTCTTAAAATCCTTAAATATTTTTCCGCTTTAGGCGATAATTCGGCTTTGTCTGATATAGGCGTGTATAGCGCCCCAATTTGGCCTTCCAGATTCTAGGGGCTTCGCCGAAATTTAAAATTGTAGACTTCTATGGCTAAGTGAAGGTTATAAAGCCGTATAGTCCGATTGCCTTGTTCGCTGTGCTGGACACCTCCTTAAGGGACCAAACATTTGGATAAAGAGTGTCCGGGTTTTCCACGAACACCCCAGTACTAGTTACATGGGGGCGGAAGCCGACGACTGGCCTACTTTCAGAATTTGATAAACAGCCGCACAGAAGGTAATATTTTAAATAACAAAAGCGCTACATGGTGCAAGTAACTTCGTCTTTAAATTACAAATATGACAGAGGTGAATTCATTCAAAAATTATGTCTTTGGTACATTCATCGGCCACGAGGCAAGCACCCTTCATCACGCCATCATAATACTTCTCGGGGATGCGATGCGGCTTGCCCTCCGGCGGCTCGTCCTTCACCAGCTTCTCCGCATCCAGCTTGCCCCAATGCACCTTTGCACGGGCAAGGGCCTGGCGGACACCCTCAATGCAAATGGATCGCTTAATAACTTCTAGTCGCGGACAGGCATCCACCATCCACTTGATCAGGCCGAAGTAACTGGTGGGCAGAAGCTTACCAGGCCATATCCGGACTATGAGATCCTTCATAGCCACTTCGGCCACCTTGTGGAGTTCGACCAACTGCTTCAGTTGGTCACTCAGAGGCGTTGAATGTTCGGCCCCAGCATACTGGGACCAGAACAGCTTCTCCATTGAGCTCCCCTCCTGGGCACGGTAGAACTCCGCGGCATCTGATACGCTGCGTGGCAGATCTGCGAATGCCCCCGGAGAGCTCCGGACTCGGGTAAGTAAAAGAAAAGCCTCCTCCACATGTCTGCTTTGCATAAAGAATTTCTTACCCGCCATTATCTTTTTGGCCTCCTGGATCTCTTGCTGTGCCCTATCGGCTTCGGACTTGGCGTCTTTTATATTTGTAAGGGCCTTCGCAAGCTCGGCCTCTTTTGCTTTAAGCTCATGCTCCACGGACTCGAGCTTCTTGCCGAGCTCCTGGAGCTCTTCTTGTACTTCGCCCACTCGGGCTTCTTGCTTTTTGCGCTCCTTGCGTTCCGAGACCACTTTGTGTTCGGCCTCGGACAGCGCCTTCTTGAGAGATGCCACTTCGGTGGTGGCCTCTGTTACCAAATCACAACGCTTCGTCGTTAGCATAATCAAATTTTATTTACCATTTATTATATGAGAGAGGGGAATCATTCACCTTTGCTCTCCTCGAGATGCCTCCTCGTGAGGCCGAGCTCCCCCTGTGCCTGCTCTAAGTCCTGCGTTAGGCCGGCAATTTCGGCTGTGCGAGCAGCAGCGGCCAGCAGCACAGCCTGTTTATTTACATTCAAACTTATTGTTAGACTCCTGCGGATTATAATTGACCCTCCGTTTGGTTTTTCCTTCCGAACACCAAACAGAGTATCAGGGGCTACTACCTATCGGGTGGTAATTTCACACATTTTTACTTACCTCAAAGCCTGTCAGGAGGCTGGTGCAGGCTTCGGTTAGTCCGCTCTTGGCGGACGAAACCTTCTGAATCACCGCACTCATAATAGTATGGTGCTCTTCATCTAGAGAAGCGTCGCGAAGCGCTTCCAGCAGACAATCCGGCACCTTGGGCGCAACGGAAGTCCTTGATACGGACGGCCCTCCCTCCCTAACGAGGGGCTGCCCGCCTAAGTCCGGAACCACTGAAGGCTCCGGAACAGTGATCGGCTAAGAGCCTGGCTTACCGTGGCTCCCATCAACACGATCCGCGGGGATCTTGAACCCAACGAGTCCGACATCTAGGATGCCGCCTTGAGGCATCTCCAGGGCCACCTCCCCCATCTCTGGGAGCCTTTTGGACAACACCTCTGCATCGTCCGTAGGCCGAGGAGACGTGGCCGTCGGGAGTGAGTTCATTGCTGACTCACTCAGGGACCCGTCCGAAGATGACACTTCGGGATGGGCCCTGGCCGGACTGCATACAAGTTTGGCATTACAAACAAAACTATGAAGCGAAATTACGATTGAGTGTGGATACTTACGATCACACTAGGGGCTTCTTCCTGGGCAGCCACCCTTCCTCGCTATCGGCGGCAGTGGCAGAGTAGTCCGGAAGGGACACCTTTCCCTTCTTGGACGTCCCAGTCTCTCCCACCGGGGCGGCCTTCCTCTTCTTCCCTCCCCCGACACGGGGAGGTGGTGTTTCTTCTTGCTCCTCCCCGCCTCAGCGGGAGGAATCTGTCTCGTCTTCATCAGACGACAAGGGTATGACGGCCTTGCGCCGGGGGCCTCTCCTGGTCCCCTGGTCCGCCGTCTCAGGCCCCCCATCCTGTCCGGATAGGGCGGCCTCTTCTTCTTCTCCTTCTTCCCCTTCGGGGGAGGAGTCTTCCTCGTCCTCTTCGGACGAGGCTTTGGGCACAGCCTTGCGCCGGAGACTCTTTCGGGTCCCTGGGGCCTTCTTATCGGCCTTCTTCTCCGGCCCCTTTTAGGGCGCCGGGACCAGCATCTTCGTCAGGAGATCAGTAGCCGGGCTTTTCGGTAGAGGAGCCAGACAGTCTATCTGCTCCGCTGTCTCCACGTACTCCTGAACAAATATACACAATCACTTAGGAATTCCCCATGAATATGAGGGGAGGTACTTCGGAGGCCTTGAACAACACCTTCCACGCGTTTTTGTGCTTCATGTCGTAGAGCCTCTGGAGCGTCTGGTGTTCGGTCGGGACAAACTCCCATAGATTAAATGCCCGCCTTTGGCACGGAAGAATCCGGCGAATGAGCATGACCTGGATCACGTTGACAAGCTTGATGTTCTTGTCCTTCATGCCCTTGACGCAGTTGATGAGTCCGGTCAGCTCTGTAGATTCTCCCCATAACAGGCCCTTCTGTTCCCAGGAGGTGAGCTGCATAGGGGTTCCAGATCGGAACTCGGGGGGGCGCCACCCAGTTGGCATCGCGCGGCTCGGTGATGTAGAACCACCCCGATTGCCACCCCATCACGGTTTCCGCAAAGGAGCCGTCAGGCCAGGTGATGTTAGGCATTTTGCCCACCATGGCTCCTCCGCACTCCGCTTGCTAGCCGCTCACGATCTTTGGCTCACGCAGAAGGTTTGGAGCCACAAGCCGAAATGAGGCTTAATGCGGAGGAAATCCTCACACACGACAATGAACGCCGAGATGTTGAGGACGAAATTCGGGGCTAGATCATGGAAATCTAGCCCGTAGTAGAACATGAGCCCGCGGACAAAGGGGTGGAGTGGAAACCCCAGTCCACTGACGAAGTGGGCAAGGAACACGACCCTCTCGTGGGGTCCTGGAGTTGGAATGACCTGCCCACCGTCTGGTAGCCGGTGCGTTATGTCTGCGGCCAAGTATCCGGCCGCCCGAAGACTTGCGATGTTCTTCTCCTTCATGGTCGAAGCCACCCATTTGCCCCCTGCTCCGGACATGTTTAGCAGTGCAGAGGAGACTTGGACTAGGGCGTTGGAGCTCGGGGAGGAAAGAGTGGGCAGAGGAGGAAGAAGGCGTGGGTAAGAATGGGGAACTCTTATCCCTTTATAGAGGCGACGAAAGCGGTGCGCCTCCCCACTAGCCTGTTGAGAATCGCTTACTTCCCAGGCGCCATGATTGATGGCACGGGGGGATTACCCATACCCGTATTGATGAGAATCCCGTGATAAGGGGACATGATCTCTGCTTTGACAAGACGTGTCAAGGAAACCGCCTCGCAATGCGCGCTGTGGCTGGTTGTGAAAAAACCATTCGAATAATGACCTGGCTGTAATGGCATGTCACGTCATCTAAAAGTTGTCAGCTGAAGTATCATTCTCTCTATGATGGTATGTGAAGATCATTTTGCACATCCGGACACGGCCTACGTGTTCGATAAATAACCTTGGAGTATTCGGAGGAGGAACCCACCTTGCAATGCCGAAGACAAGACTGCGCACCGGGCTCATCGTCATTGAAGCCTAGTTCAGGGGCTACTGAGGGAGTCCTGGATAAGGGGGTATCCAGGCAGCCGGACTGTATACATCGTCCGGACTATAGAAGCGTCAAGATACAAGACTCAAGACTTTGGCTCGTGTCCGGATGGGACTCGTCTTTGCGTGGAAGACAAGCTTGGCGATTTGGATATTATGTTTCCTTCCTTGTAACCGACTCCATGTAAACCCTAGCTCTCCGGTGTCTATATAAACCGAAGAGCATGGTCCTTAGAAGGCCGATCACAATTACAATCATACCATCATAGGCTAGCTCTTAGGGTTTAGCCTCTACGATCTCGTGGTAGATCTACTCTTGTACTACACATATCTTCAATATTAATCAAGCAGGAAGTAGGGTTTTACCTCCATCGAGAGGGCCCGAACCTGGGTAAACATTGTGTACCTTGCTTCCTGTTACCATCAGCCTAAGACGCACAGATCGGGACCCCCTACCCGAGATCCGCCGGTTTTGACACCGACAGAGGTCTCCTCCACCGCCTCTCAGCTCTATAAATACTCAGATATTCCAGAAACCCTGAGGGAGCGATCAAAACACAATTCCAACCGCTGCAAGTTCCAGAACCACGAGATCCAATCTAGAGCCCTATTCCGGCACTCTGCCGGAGGGGAACACGATCATGGAGGGGTTCATCATCCTCATTGATGCTCCTCCGATGATGCGTGAGTAGTTCACCATAGACCGACGGGTCCGTAAGCAGTAGCTCTATGGCTTCTTCTCTCTTTCTGATTCTCAATACAATGTTCTTCTCGATGTTCTTGGATATCTATTTGATCTAATGCCTTTTTGCGGTGTGTTTGTTGGGATCCGATGAAGTGCGAGTTTATGATCATATCTATCTATGAATATTATTTGAGTTTTCTTTGATCTCTTATATGCATGATTGTTATAGCCTTGTATTTCTTCTCCGAATCTTTGGTTTAGTTAGGCCAACTAGATTGATTTTTCTTGCAATGGGAAGAGGTGCTTTTTGATGTGTTCGATCTTGCGGTGTCCTCACCCAGTGATAGAAGGGGTAGCGAGGCATGCATGTATCTTTGCCATTAAGGATAAAAAGATGGGGTCTATTCCTGCATGAATAAATCTTTTCTATGTCATGTCATCGTTCTTATTGCATTACTCCGTTTCTCCATGAACTTAATACACTAGATGCATGTTGGATAGCGATCGATGTGTGGAGTAATAGTAGTAGATGCAGAATCGTTTCGGTCTACTAATCTTGGATGTGATGCCTATATACATGATCATTGATTTGGATATCATCATAATTATTTGCTCTTCTATCAATTGCCAAATAGTAATTTGTTTACCCACCGTACGCTATTTTCTTGAGAGATGCCACAAGTGAAATCTATGGCCGTTGGGTCTATCTTTTATCATATTGTTTTCAGATCTGTCATTCCAAAAACCCAAAATACCTTTCTGCACTTTTTCTTTACTTACTTCATTTTGTGTTCTTGCTAGATCTATTTGTCCAATCTCATACAATTTAATCTATCTTTCTACCATGGAGGGATTGACAACCCCTCTTACGCGTTGGGTTGCAAGTATTTGTTCTTTGTGTGCAGGTACCGTTTACATAGTGTTGCTTGGTTCTCCTACTGGATTGATAACCTTGGTTTCATAACTGAGGGAAATACTGGCCATAGCTATGCTACATCGTCCCTTCCTCTTTGGGGAAATATGAATGCAAATTCAAGGTATTGCCATCACTCATCACGTCCTCAGGCGACCGGTCGGCCACCGATATATCGGAGATCATGTGCTGGAAACTCTGGAGAAACAAATACACCATAACATAGGAATCAGATGCGCAGGAAGTAGTTTATGGACGGTCCACTGGACAGGAGAAGCTTACCTCAACTGGCGGCAAGTCCTTGGCATGTGGAGGGACCCTCCTGCCCCCCCTCCCCCCGTGGGTTGTCCAGAGTGCAAGTGATGGCTCTGATCTTGGGTCCCATGTTCGCCTCGCCGAGCTCTTCCGGGTGCACTCGAGTGGGGTCACTTGGCCCCTCATACATCCACATGGGGTGGGCCCTGGCCTACAGCAGTTGGATCTTTCGAGTGAGGGACGTGTCCAGCAGATCCATGTCGTTCACGCCGGCGTTCACGACCCTGACGAGGGCGCTGGCCAGGATGCCGATCTCTATCTTCTCCTCCTTCGTCACCGTGAGGGACGTCCCAACAGTAAAACCAATTCCCATGCCACCCCTTGACGAAGTCGGGGAAGCTCATCTATGGCAAGGCACTACCCCCCGTGAGTTGGATCCCAGGCCTCCGCATAGCTGGGTGACATTGGTATTCGCACCAGTCAGTGAATCCTTCTTTATGGTCATCGACTGACAAGTGAAGATATGCTTGAAGAGAACCTAGTGCGGGTGTCAGCCAAGAAAGTTTTTGCAGAGAGAAATGAAACCCGAGAGGTAAACAACATCGTTGGGAGGAAGATGATGGAGTTGTGCTCTGAAGTAGTCCAAAAAGGCCCAAAAGAAAGGGTGGGAGGCATTGAGAAAACTCACTCAATGTGGGTCACCAGAAGGATGCGCTCGTCTTCCCGCGGTGCCAGCTCGACCTCTCCCGCTCTCGGACGTCTCCATCCGTCCTGCAAGATCATCCCCTCTGTGGCCAGGTTCTCCAGCTTCTTGGCCAAGACGCGTGAGGGGATCCATCCCCCGACGCGTCCCCAGCCGGAGCATCGGAGCTCGAGGAGGTGGCCTTCTCGGCCTTCTTTGCCTTCTCCGCCTTGGTCGTGGAATCCTTTGCCATAGCTTTCAGTGCTCTGGTGAACTTGGATGGAGAGGGTAAGATGAGGAGTCGAGGGAGAGAAGGGGGTCTGGAGGACTAACCCCAACCCCGATTCTTTTATATCTCCGGTGAAAATCGCATTGCAGTTCTCCTAGCACAGATATCTGGATCGACGGCACCCACAGCAAGGTTTCGCGCAGAGCAACAGTGGCACACGGAAGATTTCATGGGTGAAAATCGAGGCGTCGTCCCCCCACTTTCCCCACTAATCCACATCGTTACCGCTTCTGCGCGCGCACACACAAATTCAAATTCGTGATTCCCAGAGCAAATCAACCCGATTGATTACCCATCGTCCCGTTCCTAAAGGGCATTCGTCAGTCCGGCTGACCCCCCTCCATGGGGACCCGTGCACTCGGCCATGCTAAACACCCGACTGAAGTCTTCTTTAGGATTGCTATGAGACGAGCTTGAGAGCCCTCCATGGGTTGACTCGGCCCTTTCACTAGGCTCCAAGGCGCATGACTCATAAATTTGGACTCGGAGTTGGCCCATGTTGGCCTTCCCCTAGGATAAGGAGTGGCGTCTCCCGGGAGAATCAGACCACGCGTCGGCATTGCCACTCGAGTTGTAGTGGCATGTCCACACTCAGACCTCAAGTCTATCTCCCCCAAGAGATAAATGAATGCCACCAGATTTTTCTCGACGATCAACAACACCCAGTAACCCAGGAAACCCTTTGGTCTAGAATCCGTTGTGTTTTCGTCTAAGGAGCGGAGGACCACTATTTGGAAACATATTTCGAGTGCTCTGGAAGCACTTGGACTTAACCAAAAGCTCGGTCTGTTTGCTTTACAAAACCTCAACCGATTCGGGGTCTAATGATGAGGTCACCTACTGTAGGTAGGGTCAAGGACCTGTCATTTGGGGCCCACCTAAGGCCCCACACCGTCATTGGTAGGTCTCAGGACCAGATGAGCATTCAGATGTTAATGACTGGAAGTCCACTCGGACACCTCGAGGGCACTCGGACAACCACCCTCGGCATGACCACCATCACTCGGACAAGAGAGGTGAAGGGACAACGTGGGAGCTGCAATGGTCGAGGGATCTTAAGTCATTCTTAAAGTAGAGTCATAGCTACCGTTACCTGTAACTGTTGTAGTTGTGGCTATTTATACTTGTAATGACCATAGTTATGAGCATTATGTTCCCCGGCAACATGGGATCAATGGAAGTCGCGGCGCACTCTATATAAGCCGCATTCCTCCTAGGTTGGGGCACGAGATGTAGGGTAACAAGGAGACCGGCCCGCCGCCACCATCCCCGGGCGCAGCACGGATTCATCGACCGGCCGCCCGGCAGCGGCGATGTGGGTGGGCAGTAGTGGAGGCAGGATTCCTGGCGGCAGCGAGGGTTTCCCTCGTATCACCACATGCAGGCTACGAGGGGGACGAGCCACAATCTCGGCCACTTGGGATTTTCCATTCATATGAGACAAGTGTTGTCTGAGCAACCCATCCTCCTGACGAATTTCAGTGAATCTAAGTAAGGAAATACATGAGAGCCTAATAGCAAAGTGATTGAGCAACATTGAAGAAACTAGACGTCGTTCACTAAAGACTTGGTACTCTTCAAGATTGTGCATGTTGGGGATCGTTGCAGAAATTAAAAAAAAATCTACGCATCACCAAGATCAATCTATGGAGTAACTAGCAACGAGAGAGGGGGGAGTGCATCTTCATCGCGAGACGGAAGCGTTGCAAGAACGCGGATGAATGAGTAGTACTCGAAGCGATTCAGATCGCGGTGGATTCCGATCTTAGCACTGAACAACGGCACCTCCATGTTCAACACACGTGCAGCCTGGTGACGTCTCCCGCGCCTTGATCCAGCAAGGAGGAGGGATAGGTTGAGGAACATGGCTCCAACAGCAGCACGACGGCGTGGTGGTGATGGAGTGGCAGTTCTCCGGCAGGGCTTCGCCAAGCTTGCGCGGAGGAGGAGAGGTGTTGGGGAGGGGAGGGGTTGCGCCTTGGATGTGGTGCTGCAGCCCTCCCCTCACCCCTCTATTTATAGGGAGAAGGGGAAGTGCGGCGGCCCCTCTAGATGAGATCTAGAGGGGGCGGTGGCCAAGGGGGAGGGGGCTTGTCCCCCAAGCAAGGGGGCGCCCCCCTTAGGGTTCCCCCCAACCCTAGGTGCATGGGCACTGGGGGTGGTGCCCAACCCACTTAGGGGCTGGTTCCCTTCCACCTACAACCCATAAGGCCCTACGGGATAGGTGGCCCCTCCCGGTGGACCCCCGAAACCCCTCCGGTGGTCCAGGTACAATACCGGTATACCCCCGAATATTTCCGGTGACCGTATGATGACTTCCCATATATAAATATTCACCTCCAGACCATTCCGGAACTCCTCGTGACGTCCGGGATCTCATCCGGGAGTCCAAACAACATTCGGTAATCACATACAAATCTTCCTTATAACCCTAGCGTCATCGAACCTTAAGTGTGTAGACCCTACGGGTTTGGGAATCACGCAGACATGACCGAGACAGCTCTCCGGCCAATAACCAACAACGGGATCTGGATACCCATGTTGTCTCCCACATGTTCCAAGATGATCTCATCGGATGAACCACGATGTTGAGGATTCAAGTAATCCCGTATACAATTCCCTTTGTCAATCGGTACGTTACTTGCCCGAGATTCGATCGTCAGTATACTCGTTCAATCTCGTTACCGGCAAGTCACTTTACTCGTTCTGTAATGCATGATCCCGTGACTAACCACTTAGTCACATTGAGCTCATTATGATGATGCATTACCGAGTGGGCCCAGAGATACCTCTCCGTCATACGGAGTGACAAACCCCAGTCTTGATTCGTGCCAACCCAACAGGTACTTTCGGAGATACCTGCAGTGCACCTTTATAGTCACTCAGTTACGTTATGACGTTTGGTACACCCAAAGCACTCCTACAGTACCCACGAGTTACCCAATCTCATGGTCTAAGGAACTGATACTTGACATTAGAAAAGCTTTAGCAAACGAACTACACGATCTTGTGCTATGCTTAGGATTGGGTCTTGTCCATCACATCATTCTCCTAATGATGTGATCCCGTTATCAATGACATCCAATGTCCATAGTCAGGAAACCATGACCATCTATTGATCAACGAGCTAGTCAACTAGAGGCTCACTAGGGACATGTTGAGGTCTATGTATTCACACATGTATCACAGTTTTCGGTCGATACAATTACAACATGAATAGTAGACAATTATCATGAACAAGGAAATATAATAATAATCATTTTATTATTGCCTCTAGGGCATGTTTACAACAGTCTCCCACTTGCACTAGAGTCAATAATCTAGTTACACTATGATGAATCAAACACCCATAGAATTCTGGTGTTGATCATGTTTTGCTCGCGGAAGAGGTTTAGTCAGCGGATCTGCGACATTCAGATCCGTGTGCACTTTGCAAATATCTATGTCTCCATCTTGAACATTTTCACGAATGGAGTTGAAGTGACGCTTGATGTGCCTGTCTTCTTGTGAAACCTGGGCTCCTTGGCAAGGGCAATAGCTCCAGTGTTGTCACAGAAGAGAGTCATCGGCCCCGACGCATTGGGAATAACTCCTAGGTAGGTAATGAACTCGTTCATCCAGATTGCTTTGTGTGCTGCCTTCGAGGCTGCCATGTACTCTGCTTCACATGTAGATCCCGCCACGACGCTTTGCTTGCTACTGCACCATCTTACTACCCCACCATTCAAAATATACACATATCCGGTTTGTGACTTGGAGTCATCCAGATCCGTGTCAAAGCTAGCATCGACGTAACCCTTTACGACGAGCTCTTCGTCACCTCCATAAATGAGAAACATATCCTTAGTCCTTTTCAGGTACTTCAGGATATTCTTGACCGTTGTCTAGTGTTCCATGCCGGGATTACTTTGGTACCTTGCTACCAAACTTACGGCAAGGTTTACATCAGGTCTGGTACACAGCATGGCATACATAATAGACCCTATGGCCGAGGCATAGGGGATGACACTCATCTTTTCTCTATCTTCTGCCATGGTCGGGCATTGAGCCGAGCTCAATTTTACACCTTGCAACACAGGCAAGAACCCCTTCTTGGACTGATCCATATTGAACTTCTTCAATATCTTATCAAGGTATGTGCTTTGTGAAAGACCTATGAGGCATCTCGATCTATCTCTATAGATCTTGATGCCTAATATATAAGCAGCTTCTCCAAGGTCCTTCATTGAAAAACACTTATTCAAGTAGGCCGTTATGCTGTCCAAAAGTTCTATATCATTTCCCATCAACAGTATGTCATCCACATACAATATGAGAAATGCTACAAAGCTCCCACTCACTTTCTTGTAAACGCATGCTTCTCCATAAGTCTGCATAAACCCAAACGCTTTGATCATTTCATCAAAGCGAATGTTCCAACTCCGAGATGCTTGCACCAGCCCATAGATGGATCACTGGAGCTTGCATACCTTGTAGGATCGACAAAACCTTCCGGTTGCATCATATACAATTCTTCCTTAAGATAGCCGTTAAGGAATGTCGTTTTGACGCCCATTTGCCATATCTCATAATCATAGAATGCGGCAATTGCTAACATGATTCAAACGGACTTCAGCTTCACTACGGGTGAGAAAGTCTCATCGTAGTCAACCCCTTGAACTTGTCGATAACCCTTAGCGACAAGTCGAGCTTTATAGATGGTAACATTACCATCCACGTCTGTCTTCTTCTTAAAGATCCATTTATTTTCTATCGCTCGCCGATCATCGGTCAAGTCTGTCAAAGTCCATACTTTGTTTTCATACATGGATCCTATCTCGGATTGCATGGCTTCAAGCCATTTGTTGGAGTCTGGGCCCGCCATTACTTCTTCATAGTTCGAAGGTTCACTGTTGTCTAACAACATGATTTCCAGGGCAGGGTTGCCATACCATTCTGGTGTGGAACGTGTCCTTGTGGACCTACGAAGTTTGGTAGCAACTTGATCTGAAGTACCTTGATCATCATCATTAACTTCCTCTCTAGTCGGTGCAGGCACCACAGGAACATCTTCCTGAGCTGCGCTACTTTCCGGTTCAAGAGGTAGTACTTCATCAAGTTCCACTTTCCTCCCACTTACTTCTTTCGAGAGAAACTCTTTCTCCAGAAAGGACCCGTTCTTGGCAGCGAAGATCTTGCCTTCGGATCTAAGGTAGAAGGTATGCCCAATGGTTTCCTTAGGGTATCCTATGAAGACGCATTTTTCCGACTTGGGTTTGAGCTTTTCAGGTTGAAGTTTCTTGACATAAGCATCGCATCCCCAAACTTTTAGAAACGACAGCTTAGGTTTCTTCCCAAACCATAATTCATACGGTGTCGTATCAACGGATTTAGAAGGTGCCCTATTTAAAGTGAATGTAGTTGTCTCTAAAGCGTATCCCCAAAATGATAGCGGTAAATCGGTAAGAGACATCATAGATCGCACCATATCCAATAGAGTGCAATTACGATGTTCGGACACACTGTTACGCTGAGGTGTTCTAGGCAGCGTGAGTTGTGAAACAATTCCACATTTCCTTAAGTGCGTACCAAACTCGTGACTTAAATATTCTCCCCCACGATCTGATCGTAAGAACTTTATTTTTCTGTCACGTTTATTCTCCACCTCATTCTGAAATTCCTTGAACTTTCAAAGGTCTCAGACTTGTGTTTCATCAAGTAGACATACCCATATCTACTTAAGTCATCAGTGAGGGTGAGAACATAATGATAGCCACCGCGAGCCTCAATGCTCATTGGACCGCACACATCAGTATGTATAATTTCCAATAAGTTGGTTGCTCGCTCCATTGTTCTGGAGAACGGAGTCTTGGTTATTTTGCCCATGAGGCATGGTTCGCACATGTCAAATGATTCGTAATTAAGAGACTCCAAAATTCCATCTGCATGGAGCTTCTTCATGCGTTTGACACCAATGTGACCAAGGCGGCAGTGCCACAAGTATGTGGCACTATCATTATCAATCTTACATCTTTTGGTATTCACACTATGAATATGTGTAACATCACGTTCGAGATTCATTAAGAATAAACCATTGACCAGCGGGGCATGACCATAAAACATATCTCTCATATAAATACAACAACCATTATTCTCCGATTTAAATGAGTAGCCATCTCGCATTAAACGAGATCTAGATACAATGTTCATGCTCAAAGCTGGCACTAAATAACAATTATTGAGGTTTAAAACTAACCCCGTAGGTAAATGTAGAGGTAGCGTGCCGACGGCGATCACATCGACCTTGGAACCATTCCCGACGCGCATCGTCACCTCGTCCTTCGCCAGTCTCCGCTTATTCCGCAACTCCTGTTTTGAGTTACAAATATGAGCAACCACACTGGTATCAAATACCCAGGAGCTACTACGAGTACTGGTAAGGTACACATCAATAACATGTATATCACATATACCTTTGGTGTTGCCGGCCTTCTTGTCCGCTAAGTACTTGGGCAGTTCCGCTTCCAGTGACCATTTCCCTTGCAATAAAAGCACTCAGTCTCGGGTTTGGGTCCATGCTTTGGCTTCTTCCCGGCAACTGGCTTACCGGGCGCGGCAACTCCCTTGCCGTCCTTCTTGAAGTTCTTCTTACCCTTGCCTTTCTTGAAACTAGTGGTTTTATTGACCATCAACACTTGATGTTCCTTTTTGATCTCCACCTCCGCTGATTTCAGCATTGAAAATACCTCAGGAATGGTTTTCACCATCCCCTACATATTGTAGTTCATCACAAAGCTCTTGTAGCTAGGTGGGAGGGACTGAAGGATTCTGTCAATGACCGCGTCATCCGGGAGGTTAACTCCCAGCTGAGACAAGCGGTTGTGCAACCCAGACATTTTGAGTATGTGCTTGCTGACAGAACTATTCTCCTCCGTCTTACAACTGTAGAACTTGTCGGAGACTTCATATCTCTCGACCCGGGCATGAGCTTGGAAAACCATTTTCAGCTCTTGGAACATCTCATATGCTTCATGCTGCTCAAAACGCTTTTGGAGCCCCAGTTCTAAGTTGTAAAGCATGTCGCACTGAACCAGGGAGTAATCATCACTACGCGACTGCCAGGCGTTCATAACGCCTTGAGTTGCTGGGAAAACGGGTGCTTCACCTAGCGGTGCATCTAGGACATATGCTCTTTTGGCAGCTATGAGGATGATCCTTAAGTTCCGGACCCAGTCCGTATAGTTGCTACCATCGTTTCTCAGCTTGGTTTTCTCTAGGAATGCATTGAAGTTGAGGGCAACATTAGCGTGGGACATTTGATCTACAAGACATATTGCAAAAGTTTTAGACTAAGTTCATGATAATTAAGTTCATCTAATCAAGTTATTTAATGAACTCCCACTCAGATAGACATCCCTCTAGTCATCTAAGTGATACATGATCCGAGTCAACTAGGCCGTGTCCGATCATCATGTGAGATGGACTAGTCATCATCGGTGAACATCTTCATGTTGATCGTATCTTCTATATGACTCATGTTCGACCTTTCGGTCTCTTGTGTTCCGAGGCCATGTCTGTACATGCTAGGCTCGTCAAGTCAACCTAAGTGTTTTGCATGTGTAAATCTGGCTTACACCCGTTGTATGTGAATGTTAGAATCCATCATACCCGATCTTCACGTGGTGCTTCGAAACAACGAACTTTCGCAACGGCGCACAGTTAGGGGGGACACTTTCTTGAAATTATTATGAGGGATCATCTTATTTATGCTACCATCGTTCTAAGCAAATAAGATGCAAAAACATGATAAACATCACATGCAATCAAATAGTGACATGATATGGCCAATATCATTTTGCTCCTTTTGATCTCCATCTTCAGGGTGCCATGATCATCATCGTCACCGGCATGACACCATGATCTCCATCATCGTGTCTCCATTAAGTTGTCTCGCCAACTATTACTTCTACTACTATGGCTAACAGTTTAGCAATAAAGTAAAGTAATTACATGGCATTATTCAATGACACGCAGGTCATACAATAAATAAAGACAACTCCTATGGCTCCTGCCAGTTATCATACTCATCGACATGCAAGTCGTGATTCCTATTACAAGAACATGATCAATCTCATACATCACATATATTTCATTCATCACATCCTTTTTGGCCATATCACATCACACGGCATATGCTGCAAAAACAAGTTAGACGTCCTCTAATTGTTGTTGCAAGTTTTTACGTGGCTGTTATAGGTTTTTAGCAAGAATGTTTCTTACCTACGCCAAAAACCACAACGTGATATGCCAATTTCTATTTACCCTTCATAAGGACCCTTTTCATCGAATCTGCTCCGACTAAAGTGGGAGAGACAGACACCCACTAGCCACCTTATGCAACTGGTGCATGTCAGTCGGTGGAACCTGTCTCACATAAGCATACGTGTAAGGTCGGTCTGGGCCGATTCATCCCACGATGCCACCGAAACAAGATAAGACTAGTAGTGGCAAGTAAATTGACAAAATCGACGCCCACAACAAACTTGTGTTCTACTCGTGCATAGAAACTACGCATAGACCTAGCTCATGATGCCACTATTGGGGATCGTTGCAGAAATTAAAAAAATTCTACGCATCACCAAGATCAATCTATGGAGTAACTAGCAACGATAGAGAGGGGAGTGCATCTTCATACCCTTGAAGATCGCGAGACGGAAGCATTACAAGAACGCGGATGAAGGAGTCGTACTCGAAGCGATTCAGATCGTGGTGGATTCCGATCTTAGCGCCGAACAACAGCACCTCCACGTTCAACACACGTGCAGCACGGTGACGTCTCCCGCGCCTTGATCCAGCAAGGAGGAGGGAGAGGTTGAGGAAGATGGCTCCAACAGCAGCACGCCGGCGTGGTGGTGATGGAGTGGTAGTTCTCCGGCAAGGCTTCGCCAAGCTTGTGCGGACGAGGAGAGGTGTTGGGGAGGGGAGGGGCTGCGCCTTGGATGTGGTGCTGCAGCCCTCCCCTCACCCCTCTATTTATAGGGAAAGGGGGAAGGGGGCCGGCCCCTCTAGATGAGATCTAGAGGGGGCGGCCAAGGGGGAGGGGCTTGTCCCCCAAGCAAGGGGGGCGCCCCCCTTAGGGTTCCCCCCCAACCCTAGGTGCATGGGCCCTGGGGGGTGGCGCCCAGCCCACTTAGGGGCTGGTTCCCTTCCACCTACAGCCCATAAGGCCCTACGGGATAGGTGGCCCCTCCCGGTGGACCCCCGGAACCCCTCCGGTGGTCCCGGTACAATACCGGTATACCCCCAAATATTTCCGGTTACCGTATGATGACTACCCATATATAAATCTTCACCTCCGGACCATTATGGAACTCCTCGTTACGTCCGGGATCTCATCCGGAACTCCGAACAACATTCAGAAATCACATACAAATCTTCCTTATAACCCTAGCATCATTGAACCTTAAGTGTGTAGACCCTACGTGTTCGGGAATCACGCAGACATGACCGAGACAGCTCTCCGGCCAATAACCAACAGCGGGGTCTTGATACCCATGTTGGCTCCCACATGTTCCATGATGATCTCATCGGATGAACCACGATGTCGAGGATTCAAGTAATCCCGTATACAATTCCCTTTGTCAATCGGTACGTTACTTGCCCGAGATTCGATCGTCGGTGTCCCAATACCTCGTTCAATCTCATTACCGGCAAGTTACTTTACTCGTTCCGTAATGCATGATCTCGTGACTAACCACTTAGTCACATTGAGCTCATTATGATGATGCATTACGAGTGGGCCTAGAGATACCTCTCCGTCATACGGAGTGACAAATCCCAGTCTCGATTCGTGTCAACCCAACAGATACTTTCGGAGATACCTGCAGTTCACCTTTATAATCACCTAGTTACATTGTGACGTTTGGTACACCCAAAGCACTCCTACGGTACCCGGGAGTTACACAATCTCATGGTCTAAGGAACTGATACTTGACATTAGAAAAGCTTTAGCAAACGAACTACACGATCTTGTGCTATGCTTAGGATTGGGTCTTGTCCATCACATCATTCTTCTAATGATGTGATCCCGTTATCAATGACATCCAATGTCCATAGTCAGGAAACCATGACCATCTGTTGATCAACGAGCTAGTCAACTAGAGGCTCACTAGGGACATGTTGTGGTCTTTGTATTCACACATGTATCACAGTTTCCGGTCAATACAATTACAGCATGAATAGTAGACAATTATCGTGAACAAGGAAATATAATAATAATCATTCTATTATTGCCTCTAGGGCATATTTCCAACAACGCATCTTCCAGATGGTTAGGTGTCTGTTTAGAGCATAAAACCATTGGACTTGTCAAAGAACAAGTTTGTGACTGTCCGCAGATCACCCCAAGATCCACCTTGAGTTTTTGGTGGATTTTGTGAAACCTATCTAAAGGAGAATAGGGTGAAGATTTTCGTGTCTTCCAAGCTTTGGCTCAACCCCTCCACCTAGACTTTGAATTGTGCCACCAACTTGAACTCGATCAACAAATCTTGTGTCATCATCGACCTAATTGGTGTCATTTCTCTTCCCTTTACTTTGTGTAATTTGCATCATGTGAAGAATTTGCTCCATCACCTCTGCCCTAAGACTTAATCAGTATTATCATGTTCCGCTGCTTAGCCTTGTGCTTAGTTTCGTATTTAGTTTGTTATTTTGAAGTGTTTCTATCTTTTCATTATTCTTTTACTTGTTTTGTTACATCGCTATCATGCTATCATATGTACGGTGTCTGTGTTTAAGTTTTGGACACATGATTACTTAAGTTTATTGTTGCGTAACTTAAGTATTTCTTCAATGCTTCTTCATAATTAGTTCATATTGTTCTGTGTTATTCTTGGTTACTCTATTTTTCTTCAAAGAAATTCACTTTTTCAAAAAAATTGTTGAAATTTCCCATTGCCCCACCATTGATCAATTAACTTTCTTACATGAGGTGATGTGAGACATTGGACTGTTGCGTGGTACCGGCCCATACTGGGAAGCAACATAGTAGTACGACACCGAGTACTGGGTGGGCCATGGAGGCGGATGCTCAGGCGGCACCAGCATAAGGGTCCAAAGTGGAGGAGGAGCTCGAGCTCGGGTCATCGCATCAGCTTTTTGTGCTCTCTCCCTCATGTGGTGTTGTCGGTGTTAGGTAGACGTGGAATTCAGCTCAGACGTGACGGGAGCGAGCTCCGAGGACGGCGAAACGACGAAGATGTTGATGGTAGGTATGTCTAACAGGCAAGATCGATTGCAGCGCCAGATAATGACGGGCGCGGTGGCGTCCGAGTGGATTTGATGAGGAGTCACGGCCGGGCGTGGAAGAGAGTGGGGCGGAGTGCAAAAAATGTTGACATGTATTATAAAAATGATAAAAAAATCAGCATTTTTTCATACATGGTCAAAAAAATTCTATACATATTTATTATTTTCAAATGCTTCATTAGCACTTTTCCAATTTTTAAAACATTTTTAATGCTTTATTAACCTTTTTATGTACATAATCAATTTTTCATCATTTTTATAATACATGTCAACATTTTTTAAGTACATGTTCAATATTTCTTTCAAAACGCTTTATTAAATTTATTATATGCATGATCCAAAATTTCATAATTTATTTAATACATGATCAACATTTTTTTCTATTTACATTCAAATTTTTTCCAAACCTTTGATTAACAATTTTCAAATAGTTGTTCAACATTTTTCAAATATTTATTCAACATTTTTCAATTAATTATTCATAAAAATCAAATTGTTTTTGTAGTGTGGTATTATATATATATATATATATATATATATATATATATATATATATATATATATAGAATCTGTTAAGTATAAACAAAAATACACAAGTGAAGCAAAAAACATAAAAAGATAACTGGAAGAAACCCAGAAAAATGAGCGTGTGGCTTGTCGCGTGCGTGGGCTGGGCCATCCCTGACGAGAGCTCCTATATGGGAGCGCCTTGCGCTGAGAATGCGCCCATGTGCGGCCAGCACGCCCCAGTTTTTTTTTTCGTCTTTCCTTTGCGTTTTTTGTTCTTTTTTTCAATAATTCAGGATATCAAACAGCTTTTAAATTTCAGTAAAAGATACTAATTAAAAAAAACAATCATGATTTCGATTTTTTTATCATTATTTCAAATATGCTCGGGAATTCAAAAAATATTCATGAATTTGCAAAAAAAATGTTCAGAAATTCAAAAATGTTCATGATTTCAAAAAAAGTTCATGCATTCGCGGAACGTTCAAGAATTTGAAAAAAATATTCATGATTACAAAAAATGTTCACAAATTTAAAAAATGATCACGAATATAAAAAATTGTTCATGATTTCAAAAAAAGTTCATGCATTCACGAAATGTTCACCAATTTGCAAAAGATGTTCATGATTACAAAAAATTGTCTGGATTTTAAGATAATATTCACGGTTCAAAAAGATAATATTCACGGTTCAAAAAAATGTTTGTTAATTTGAAAAAATGTTCATGTATTGGTACAAAATGTTCATGATTCCAAATGAATGATCTTTTTTTAATTTTACGAACATAGTTTGAACATCGGTGAACAAATTTGGCATTTGATGAACATTTTTTTTAATTTGAAGAACAAAATTTGTGTTAGACAAAAATTTTGTAAAAAAATTGTATTCGATGAACATTATTTTGAAAAAATGATGAACAAATTTTTAGTTCAGTGAACAAAATTTTGAATGTGATGAGCAAAAAATTCAATGAAAAAACAGAAACCGATGAACATTTTTTAAGTTTGACGAACAACTTTTCAATATTTATGAACAGTTTTTAAATCTGATGAACAAAAAATTGAATTGGATGAACATGTTTTGGATTGTTGAACATTTTCTTGCATGGTAGAACATTTTTTTGAAGTCGATGAACAAAATAAGTTGTTAATGAATTCGAAATAAAAAATGCCAAAAATAGTCAAAAAGTGAAGAAGAAGAAGAAAATAGGAAAAAAGGGAAAGAAAAACCTAAAAAGGAAAAAATGAAAGAAACAATTGAAAAGAACAGAAAAACAGAAAAAACCAGTATAGAAAACATAAAAAAAACATAAAAACTGGTTCTACAAAGGTTCTAGGACCTTCCCAAAAATGGCAGAACCAGAAAAAGGGAAGCGAACTGGGCCGGCCCAAAAGACACAGGGGGTACGCGCTACAGTGTTACCCGGCGACCTACGCACCATATAGGAACCCCGCTCCCTGAAGGCGAGACATAGGGATGCCCAGTTTCCTCACCTAGTTCCTAGCGCCAACGCTAAGGGCGCGTACAATGGTGCTATCTTAGGAGTGCTACGTAGGATAGATAATGAAGTGGAGGAGAGAGAAGTCATAAGAAACGGATTGTCTTCCCTTATTTAAGAGAAGACAAGTGATGATCTCTTAGCATAATATGTTTCACCATGTTTTTAGGAATTACTAATTATTGAAGATAAGGCTAAGAGATGACCCATTGTAGACGTTTTTTTGTCATATCTAAATTACATGCAAGATTTAAGATAAAACTATCTTATCAACCATTGTACATGCCCTAAGGGGCCGGCCAAGTAACAAGTCTGCATGTGGCGGTTCCTGCTGTCTATGCAAATATTTTTCTAGGAAGTTTTTCAAGCGGGGATTTGTTTATTCTTGATGGGTTTTCTACTAACATACTTTCGAAAGTTAAGAGAATGTTCGCAAGTTTCATGAATTCAAAAATGTACATGCAGTTTTAAAATTGTTCATGGATTTAAAAAATATTTACAAATTTCACAAAAAACTCTGAATTTTGAAAAAAAATCGCGATTGTCAGAAATGTTCTCGCATTTGCCAATTTTGATGGACTATAAAATGTTCAAAAATTTAAAAAATATGTTTGTACCTTTATTTAATTTGGGGAAAGAGAGAACCAAGAAGCAGAAATAAAAAAGGGCAAAAGAAAAAAGAAATAAAAATCAAAAGAAAACCAGTGGAAAGAAGCACACACACAAAAAGATAATGGGTCGGGGAAGGTTAAAATTCTCAAAACCCGTAGGAGAAAGACATGGAAAGAACAAAGAAATAGGCTGACTCAGTTAGCTTGTTTGCATCGAGTGACATGTCTCGCTTTGTGCGAGACACATCAAGCGCTCACCGCAAGGGCGCCATTACGAGTTGCTCAAAAATATAAAATAAGGGCGCCCTTTCATCGCTTTTATATTGGACCGAGCCAAGGACCTTTCATTCATTTTTTCAACTTTTTACCTTTGTTTGTATTTTTGAAAATATTTCCAATACATGTATTTCAAAACTTACTTTACTTTTTTGTTGTACCGTCGACCAAACAATACAAAAATGTTAACGTTGTGTAAAATTTTGTTCACGAGAAGAAATAATGGTACTCCCTTCTTCCATCTAAAAAGGGTCTAATACGTTTTTTGAGACTAACATTGACCAAATGTTAGAGCAATAATATATGACATGCAACTTACACAAAATATACCCTTAAATTCGTATATGAAAGGAACTTCCAATGATATAATTTTCACATTGTACATCTTATGTACTATTAATCTTGTCAATAGTCAAAGCCGGTCTTGAAAAACGCATTAGACCCTATATAGATGGAAGGAGGGAGTATCAAGAAAGAAAGTGTTAGTGGATTTAATGTTTTTCATGTGTTTCAAAAATATGTTCATGGCATTTAAAAAAAGGTTATACAGTGTTAACACTTTCCTAACTAAAAATATGTTATTACCATTCATAAAATGTACATTATATTTAAAGGAAAAAATTCATATGAATTCACATATTTGTTTGTGGTATTTTTATAAGCTTTTTATGTTGTGTAATGTAATATACTCATATGTTTAAAGTAACATTTCATATCATTCAGAAAAGGTTTATCATGTATTTAAAAAATGTGTGACATGTATTCAAAACATCTTCAACAATGTAATGGTAATTTTTTTATCATGTATTTGAAAATAGTCAACGTGTAACAAAACAATGTTCCAGATTTATATGAAAGTGTACAACCTGTATTGTAAAAAATTAGACATGTATTGAGTGAAATTTCTATACATTCTTGAACAATGCAAGAAATGTTCGCCTACTTATAAAAATGTTTTGTATCATCGAAAAACAATCTTGAATATGTGTTTGAAAAACTAATTAACATATATCCATAAAATATACAGAACATGTATTAGAAATATATTCATCATGTATTTAAGTAAGGTGTGTAAAAAAAATATTCTAGGTGTATATAAAAAATACATGTATTGAAATAAGTAGGCATGTACATGAAAAATAAAAAGATCCAAGTGAAACCGATTTAAAGATACAGAAAAATCGCAAAGAAAAACCTTAAAGAACCTCAGAGGAGAATCATGAAAAAAAAATAAGCAAACCGAAAACCAAATATGTAACCTTCGTAACTGGGTCGGCCCATTCGTGGCGTGCTATGCGAGCCAGTGCTACATCTCGTATTCGGCGAGATGTAGCCTTGGCACAGTTTTTTTTAGACATTCTATAGCCCTGTCACAAGTGCTATATCTTGTTTATGGCGAGATGGAAGGAGGTTTCACCTGATGGATTATCTGCGCAGTATACACCGGGCCAGCCCATATTCGCCGCTGCTTCGATTGTTCGCTGTTCTCTTCGATTTTCTTCCTTTTCCTAATTAGTTTTTCTACAGCTTCTTATTTCCTCACCAATCACTTCAGTTCTTCTTTTACCCTTGGCATTTTTTTGGGTTTATTTTTTTATCACCAGTATTATTTGTCCTTTTTTCAATATACAACGGTTTTCATTGTCTTCTTGTTTTTCTTTTCTCTTGTTTTTTGTTTCTTTATCCGTTTTTATTGGTTCTATTTTTTCAGTGCACAGCTACATAATTAGTGTACAGGTGAAACATTTTGTTGATAGACGGTGATTTTTTTAAAATATACGATGTCCATTTTCCTTCAATACATGCTTCAACACTTTTCTGGACACAAGGTCAACATTTTTTACAACTGCACGTTGAAACTTTTTTTCATGGTAATACATATTGTTTTTAAACTATGCGAAAATAATGTTCCATTTTTAGAAACATTTTGGTAACTATCGCAAACATTTGTTTGAAATGCCTTATTTTTTTTCTCCATATATTTTTTGTATTCATTGTTTTATCACCTGATTTTTTTTAAATTTCTTCTTCTTTTTTTCTTTGTTATACTTTGCTGTTCTTTGTTTTTCTCAGTTTTCTTTTCGTATATTTTATTGGTTTTTATTGTTTTTTATTGGTATTTTTTAACACATGTCTACTTCTTTTCAGTGCACAATATACATATTTAGTATACACGTGAACCATATTTTTATACACATTTTTTTACATATACATGATGTACATTTTTCTTTCAATACATGTTTGAACACTTGTTTTCATACATGGTCTCTATTTTTTTTAAATACACGTTGAAACAAAAAATTTAAGTGTACTAAACATTTTTAAACAACATGGACATGTTTTACATTTGTATTTACATTTTGGTAAATGTCACAATGAATTTGAAATGTGGAAGCATTTCTTCAGAATGCCACGTACATTCTTTTAGTGGTACAAAACATTTTTATAATATGTCATAGACTTTATTTACATTGTATACACATTTTTTTAAAAATCTTATGTTGATTTTTTTTCTTATGTTTAATATGCGACACACATTTTTTTTGAAAGAAACGAACATTTTCCTTTGCCACGAACATTCTTTTTGAAAGCCATCAACATTTGTTTAATTGTGCTAACACTTTTTATACTGTTTAACATTTTTCAAATTCATGGATTCATTTTTTAAGTAACCTTATGTTTTTTCATTATACATATGAATAACAAAAAATAAAAGCGAAATTAACATAGCGTCAACGCGATGACCCACCTCTCTATTGGACCGGGCCACCTTCGGCTCCGCTCGCAGGCGAGGCAGCCGCCTTGCTATAAGCGAGACATAGCCTCGCCCTAGGTTACTACTTGTGATTTTCCTAATTTAATTACTGGCAATGCTTTTTTTTGCGAACTAATTACCGGCAATGCTAATCACCCTTTACTAATTGTAAACTGACTCAAACACAACTAGCACCACTTACGTGACCACTTCCTAGGGCCAGTTCTTTTGGGCGGCTTAAAAAATAAGCTGCCTCTCCCTAGCTTAAAAAATAAGCCGCCTCTAAATTTTTTTTGAGACTTCTAGAATATTTATCCCATGACTAGTTTAGAAGCCCCAACGAATATAGGAGGTGGCTTATGGGAAAAGCTGGGGAGAGACAGCTTATTTTTTAAGCCGCCGAAAAGAACTGGCCCCTAGTAAAACTACCAAAACTAAACTAGGTTTTGTTTGGATTACCTAAACCATCCTTTGCGCGCGGCTTTGTCTAAACGTGCATTATATAGGGCCGTGTCTGTCGAGAAAGCTGATGCCTTTTCGCTATTACCTTAAAATTCGCGTGCATCTTTTGAGCCAAAACAACTCACAAGTCACAACTGGCGAGTGACGACTTTAACAACCAATGGCAGGTTGCACCGATGATTTAGATTCTGGGAACCTAATCATTTTGACCCACGCTATAAGCCCATTGGCTCCCCGGCCAACTTGCTTCAAAATAAGCCTCCTCCCGTACTCACTGACGAAAGCATTGGTTCCGCAGATTCATGGAGGCGCTCATTTTAAACCTGTGATCTCATCGTCGTCGCAGGAAGCACGATCGAGCCTGTGGATCCCTCGCGCGTGCTCCCGCCCATAAACTACCAGTTCCCACTTAAACAACCAGGCTCAGCCAATAACAGCCGATCAGCCGGTCTAGTTCGCATCGGAGACGCAAGCCCCGCCCGGCCGGTGGAATCTTCGGGGCTACTAAACGTGCGAGAGCTTCCAAATCAGACTCCTAGGGAGGGCGATCACGTCACGGAGGCGAACAAAACCGGGGGATGATTGGCTCTCGCTCGCCTCACCAACTCCTGTACAGTGTCTCCACCACCCATCATCCGTTTGAGTGGCCAAGACCAAGAGGAGCACGGAGCCAAATTACTTGTTAACCTCGCGCATTGGCGAGACGTTAACGTCGTAATCGCCGTCGGCTAGCTCCGGAAGGAAAAGAGAGGGGTAGGAGATTCCCGACGTTCCCGCGTCGCAACCGAGTGAAACAACAGGCCCAAGCCTCCACACCACACCCACGACCCACCCACGAACATGCGGCCGGCCGCTGTCCCGGTGACGTCTCGCCCCCTCACCAACCGGTCGCGCGCGCGCCCGACGCGCACGGTGGGGCGGGCGAATGGCTGCGCGCGGCGTGGCGGGGCCCGACAGGCCCGGGGCGCCGCGACGTTGGCCCTGCCTGGCACGAGAGCTACCGGGAATCCGAGCGGGGAGATTCATGGGACGCCTATGACGGGTGGGTGGCAGGCATTCCCTGGGCCTACCGGTCGGCGTGGATGGGCTGGCGTTGCTGGGCTGTTTTTGGTTCTCTCGGGGAGGCGGGCCGGGCGCGTGGACACCAGTAAAAGAATTCGGGCGGCCTGTGGGATCTCGACAGGTGGCTATCACGGCGAATCGGATGCGGTTCCCGGAACGGACGGTGGAGGGCGACTCGAGCCGAGGCTGAGCCCAGCCAAGCCGGGCTTGGCTGCGGCGCCGCGAGCGAGCCTGCCTGTATTTTTCGACCCTTTTAGTACTATGTTGTCGTGATATTTTGCTGGCCCACTGCTCAATAATTAAAGTGGTACAGTACTACACCAAACAACGTTGCGCAGTCGCGACCCGCAATAATCCAGCGTGAGCGACGGGGCCCTTGGAGGCGCACAACTTGTGCACGTAACAGCTTGCGAGCCGTGGCTTGGCCATGTCGCTACAGCCCTCCAGGCCCACGGAAAGCGACCTCCACTTTTGGGTGAAAGCGACGTGAATGGAATCGCTTCCAATAACTGGTGCAGATCTCAGATCTGCTGCCGCCACAACTTGTCGTCTTTTTACGGTTTCGAGTATTGGCCTGTAGGGTCGAGCTACTAGGTAATTTTTGGGACAGTGAAAGATTGTCTTCACTTGCTTTTCGAACCCAAGCTTGGATGCGGTGATTATATAATGCATGTGTATTACTACCTTTACTAGCAGAAATCCATGCGTTGTCACGGGTTTTTAAAATATATTTTTAAAGTTATATATATGCATATTAAATTTCACATGTATAGAAAAGATAGCCAGTAACGGTCATGTAATAATTGAAGTCCACCTCACTTACGATATAAGTTGATAAAAAGGTAATTTAACAATGTATATATAGAGAGCGGTGATCTAACTAATAATCTCTTATAAATTAACATATACTTGATACCCTTCAGATATTCCGCACAATATCAGAAATGTTGTCTTTAACTTTATTCACACGATATTTAAGCAAAGAATAATAAGAACTTCCTTAGCTCAAAACTACACTGCAAGGGTAATATATGTAGTTAGCACGATATTTTTGTGAAAGGTCTCAAAATGTGCAACGAATAATACTCATCGTGCAAACCGGACAAACCAATTCATTACCATTCCATGAGAGCATACAATCAAAAACAAAATACCCAGACACATCTCTGCAATTTCCTAAATTGATATTATCTTGAATATAGTGATAACAATAAGAGACCGGTGTAACATATACTCACCACAAAGAGGTCGCACGACAGGACAATCCTCTCACTATCTCCACACAATCATCGTTTCCATGGTGCCTCCCCTTTGCTCAACACCGTCGCCCGACCACTCCCCTCCTCTCGACGAAATTGGCCGGCTCCTCCTCTCCCTGCCACGATCACCCCCTCCTCTCCCCTCCATAGCGTCGGCGCTCCTCCTCTCCACACAATCGATGGAGCCTGTCTGCTCTTGTCCCGGCCGCCTCCCTTCCCTCGAAACAGAAATGTCCACGTGTTTTCACAATGTGGATTAAATAATGTTTTAATCCAAAAATGTTTATAAACATAATGGTGTGTGATTTTTGTTCATATAACGACAAACTATTTCTCTCTCACTCCTTTCCTCTAGGGTGTGTCTCCTTAACCATCCTCTCCTTACAAGGAGGTGACCCTTACAAGAAGACAAAATAACATCTTATCCTCAACAACCCTCTCCTTACAAGAAGGTAAACCTTAGAAGAGAAAAACTAACGTCCTTCTCCCCATGACTCTTCCCCTCAACCTTCACTATCATCATGTGTCTAATCTCTCTTTCAAAATTGTATAGCGTGTGACAATAGTAGCAAGAAACGCAAACTGAACCATATTTACCCCCCCCCCCCAGTGCCGCTACCCAGGCGACTCTTCCCCTCAACCTTCACTCTCGTCATGTGGCTAATCTCTCTCTCAAAATTGTATAGCGTGTGTGTGACAATAGTAGTAAGAAACACAAACTGAATCCATATTTACCCCCGCCACCGGCGCCGCCACCCAGGCGACTTGGGGGTAACCCTAGCTGCGCCGAATACAGATGGAATACAACGAGAAATGACCGCACACTAAATTTTTGATTTACAAATAATGAAAGACTCACTTAGTGCAATGATCTTTTTGGCTCCAACGAAAGTAACAGTTTTGGGACTGCAAAGGAACATAAAGAAAAATAAATGTCATGTATACCGGAGAAAAAGAAACTAAAACAAAGACCTAGTTAACTAAAATGACAGTAACCATAAACTTATTTCATTTCATTATGGTATGCACATTGCTACGGCGACTTGCGACATACTAATTTAAATGTACCACATGCTTGGTACAGAATGCTAATCATGGTTACTCCTTGAACGACGTCACTCCATGGGCTCCTCACACAGTACACCACAAGCCATGGCCATATATATCTAACAGTAGAAATCACATCTTGCATGTTCAAGCGCAAATCCCATGATAGCATGCCCCCGCAAGAGCACACCTCGGCAATCTCTTCCATGTCTATGGAGACGAGGGAGAATCTGGACACATACCTCCATTGCAAGTGCCTCTCTGCCCCTCCCTGTGTCACCCTTCATTACCTGTGTCTGCAGCGCCTAAATCAGACGATGGTGAGTCGAGTCTTATTGTCCGCCCTACTTTCTATAGCTTTACTCTCCACCTTACTTCTCGCTCGTTCGCTTATGCAACCCCTAAGCTCGAAGGAATTCTTTAGGCTTTGGAATGTTCCAGGTCCATAACCCCTGCTCATTTTCATTAGTATTTGATCATCAGATCCATGAACATCTAAATGAATATCAGAATACTTAATTCTTTTTAAGCTAACTACTTAACTTTGTATTGCTTAATATTTCTGATGAGTAGATATGTTTCATAAGTAGACTAATTTAGATATAAAGTTTTTTTAGGGGAGCACAAACTTACTTTTGCCACATCATCTATTTCGAGCAGAAGAGAAATATTGTATGCAATTTAATGTGATCAAAGCATTGATATTGGTCACCACTATAGTACGCCTTAGGAACCAACCAAGATGTCAAATAATCTCATTTAGCTGATTGCTACACAAGAATCTCTAGGGGATCACTTGTTTGTATCACTTGATGTCAACTAATATCTTTTGAGTGCAAGTCTCTGCACATAAATACAAATTGTAGAAGACAATCTTTCATAAAGGAATAGAATATAATACACAACTGCTTGTCACATGAGGGGACAAAGATATGTATGGAACAGACTGCTTGAGCACCTTGTATAGAAGGGAGTTCCCTCAAAAGAATCGAATCTAAATCTGCCAAGTCCTAACGTTCATAGAAACAATCATAATGGTTGTGTGCTAGAAGATATAGAGTATAGTTATACCTTGAAATGAATATGCCGTCCATAGGTTTTGCAACAAGAGACCTATAAAGGACCACAGTGGCGGAGCTTTGTTGGGGCAAAGGCATGCCGTGGCCCGCCCACCGTTGTGGCTAACACACGTAGGTAGCAAGTCTGGCAAGCTCAAGCTAACTGATGGATGTATTCTGCCTCCGGAAGCATGAAGCACACGCAAACAACACTCAAATTAGATGATGATAGGTGCGTGTTAAAAATTCATGTTAGTATTATAGACGTATATTTATGCTTGTAATATGTCATCTACACATGATTTTTGAACTCTCATTTGGGTAGGCCCGCCCAGTTTTTCGGTCTTAGCTCCGCCACTTAAGGAGCACATCAGTTTTGCAGATAAAAGAGGCATTCATCATAACAGAACACATTGATTCAAACACAAAATCAATATATCTTTGCTGTAGCTATTTTATCATTGCAAATAACAAAGTATAGCTTTCTTGATAAATGCATGAAGATTGAAAAGGAACTACTGAAAGTCATCCTGCTTTAAATTAAATTATAAAGAGCTGCGTGAGATATCTTTTGGTGGGATCAGACAAGGAAAATATTAATAGTCCAAATAAAGGTAAGAAAGATGCAGGTTACCTTCAAATGTTCCGAGAAAACTTGCACAAAAAAGAGCCACGTGCTGCAAGCCTCTGTAATATACTTCTCACCTTGTTGTAAGAGTAAATTTGTAAGAAAAATAGTCCCATTTATTTTATTGGCCCTATTATGTTGCCAACACACATTCTGATATTTGAACCGGCAAGAATCACTTTGCTATATGATACATCTCCAACGTATCTACTTTTCCAAACACTTTTGCCCTTGTTTTGGACTCTAGCTGGCATGATTTGAGTGAAACTAACCCGGACTGACGTTGTTTTCAGTAGAATTGCCATGATCTTATTTATTGTGCAGAAAACAAAAGTTCTCGGAATGACTTGAAAATCCACGGAGATAACTTTTGGAAAATATAAAAAATACTGGCAAAAGATGATACCAGGGGGGCCACACCTTGTCCACGAGGGTGGGGGGAAAGCCCTCCCCCCTGGGCGCCCCCCCTATCTCGTGGGCCCCCTAGAGCTCCGCCGACCTCAATTCCAACTCCATACATTCCGTTTCACGGAGAAAAAAATCAGAGAGAAAGTTTCATCGCGTTTTACGATACGGAACCACCGCCAAGCCCTAATCTCTCTTGGGAGGGCTGATCTGGAGTCCGTTCGGGGCTCCGGAGAGGGGGATTCGTCGCTGTCGTCATCATCAACCATCCTCCATCACCAATTTGATGATGCTCACCGCCGTGCGTGAGTAATTCCATCATAGGCTTGCTGGACGGTGATGGGTTGGATGAGATTTACCATGTAATCAAGTTAGATTTGTTAGGGTTTGATCCCTAGTATCCACTATGTTCTGAGATTGATGTTGTTATGATTTTGCTATGCTTAATGCTTGTCACTAGGGCCCGATTGCCATGATTTCAGATCTGAACCTATTATGTTTTCATGAATATATGTGAGTTCTTGATCCTATCTTGCAAGTCAATAGTCACCTATTATGTGTTATGATCCGACAACCCCGAAGTGACAATAATCAGGATACTTCTCGGTGATGACCATAGTTTGAGGAGTTCATGTATTCACTATGTGCTAATGCTTTGTTCTGGTTCTCTATTAAAAGGAGGCCTTAATATCCCTTAGTTTCCACTAGGACCCCGCTGCCACGGGAGGGTAGGACAAAAGATGTCATGCAAGTTCTTTTCCATAAGCATGTATGACTATATTCAGAATACATGCCTACATTACATTGATGAATTGGAGCTAGTTCTGTGTCACCCTATGTTATAGCTATTACATGAGGAATCACATCCGACATAATTATCCATCACTGATCCAATGCCTATGAGCTTTTCACATATTGTGCTTCGCTTATTTACTTTTCCGTTGCTATTGTTACAATCATTACAAAACTACTATCTTTACTTTTGCTACTGTTACCATTACTATCATACTACTTGCTACTAAGTACTTTGCTACAGATACTAAGTTATCTAGGTGTGGTTGAATTGACAACTCAACTGCTAATACTTAAGAATATTCTTTGGCTGCCCTTGTGTCGAATCAATAAATTTGGGTTGAATACTCTACCCTCAAAAGTTGTTGCGATCCCCTACACTTGTGGGTTATCAAGACTAATTTCTGGCGCCGTTGCCGGGGAGCATAGCTCTATTCTTTGAGTCACTTGGGATTTATATCTGCTGATCACTATGAAGAAGTTGAAAGACGCAAGAACCAATATTTTGCCCTCAACTACGAGGGGAGGTAAGGAACTGCGATCTAGCTCTGCACTAGATTCTCCTTCCGTTATTAGTAAGTTTGCGACACCTAAACCTGCTACTGCTATGAATTCTGATATGTCGCATGTTATTGATGATGCCACTTCTGCTATGCATGATACTCATGATGAAACTGCTTCTGTGTGTGATACTACTGTGCCATTAGGTGAATTTCTTGATGAACAACTTGCTAGGGTTAGAGAGAATGAAATTATTGAAGATGCTATTACTTATGATAGTGATGATGAAAGTTCTCCCCCTGATTATGAATTACCTATTGTTCCTGAGGGTTATGTTATGAATGAGGAAGCTGCTAAAGCTATTTTTGCTTGCAAAGATAGATATGATCTTAAAAAGTTATTAGCTAAATGGAAGCAGCAGTCCCTTCATGCTAGAATGAAACCTGACCCTGCTTTTGCTACTTCACCTATCTGTGTTACTGATAAGGATTATGATTTCTCTATTGATCCTGAAATAATTACTTTGGTTGAATCTGATCCTTTTTATGGCCTTGGATCTGAAACTGTTGTGGCACATCTTACCAAGTTAAATGATATAGCCACCCTGTTTACTAATGATGAGAAGTCTCACTATTATTATATCCTTAAGATATTTCTGTTCTCATTAAAGGGCGATGCTAAGACTTGGTATAATTCCCTTGATCCTAGTTGTGTGCGTAGTCCCCAGGATATGATTTATTACTTCTCTGCTAAATATTTTCCTGCTCATAAGAAACAAGCTGCCTTGCGGGAAATATATAATTTTGTGCAAATCAAAGAAGAGAGTCTCCCACAAGCTTGGGGAGGCTTCTTCGATTACTTAATGCTTTGCCTGATCATCCTCTTAAGAAAAATGAAATACTTGATATCTTTTATAATGGACTAACCGATGCTTCCAAGGACTACTTGGATAGTTGTGCTGGTTGTGTTTTCAGGGAAAGATGAATTACTATTGAATAATATGTTGACTAATGAAAATAATTGGACTCTTCCTGAGCCAATTCCTGAGGCAATTCCTGAACCAATTGAGCCAACTCCTGAGCCTATTCCTAAACCCACTCCAAAGAAGAGAGGTTTTCTATTTCTCAGTCCTGAAGATATGCAAGAGGCAAAGAAATCAATGAAAGAAAAAGGTATTAAAGCTGAAGATGTTAAGAATTTACCTCCTATTGAAGAAATACATGGTCTTAATCTACCGCCTGTTGAAGAAAATCATTGTCTTGATAACCCGACACAGGTAGTAAAGGTAAATTCTCTCTATAGATATGATAAAGTTGAAATTCCCTCTACTGAATTTCATAGCCCATGCTTAGATGAACTTGATGACTTTATGGCTAGACAAGAAAGTTTTAATGCTTATGTTGGTAGAGAATTAAAGAATAATTCTTTCGAGATAGAATGCTTGAGTGATTATATGGCTAGAGTTAAAGGTGAACTTAAACTCATTAGCAAATATGCTTCTATGGTTACCACTCAAGCTGAGCAAGTACTTAAAGCTCAAAGCGATTTGCTCGATGAATTAAATAATAAACATGATTTTGCTGTTAGAGTGGCTACTAGAACTGGTAGAATGACTCAGGAACCTTTGTATCCTGAAGGCCACCCTAAGACAATCGAGCAGGATTCTCAGAGAAATAATTTAGAGGCACCTAGTTCTTCCAAAAAGAAGAAAAAGAAAAACGATAGGACTTTGCATGCTTCTAATGAACCTGTTGTAGACACACCTGAGAATCCCAATGGTATTTCTATTTCTAATGCTGAAACACAATCAGGTGATGAACATGAATCTACTGATAATGTTAATGATAATGTTCATGTTGATGCTCGGCCTAGCAAAAATAATGAAGTAGAGATTGAACCTGTTGTTGATCTTGATAACCCACAATCAAAGAATCAACATTATGATAAGAGAGATTTTGTTGCTAGGAAGCACGGTAGAGAAAGAGAACCATGGGTTCAGAAACCCATGCCCTTTCCTCCTAAGCCATCCAAGACAAAGGATGATGAGGATTTTGAGTGTTTTGCTGAAATGATTAGACTTATCTTCTTACGTATGCGCTTAACTGATATGCTTAAATCAAACCCTTATGCTAAATATATGAAGGATATCATTACAAATAAAAGAATGAAATCGGAAGTTGAAATTTCCACCATGCTTGCTAATTATACTTTTAAGGGTGGAATACCAAAGAAACTTGGAGACCCAGGGGTACCAACCATACCATGCTCCATTAAAATAAACTATGTTAAAACTACTTTATGTGATCTTGGAGCCGGTGTTAGTGTTATGCCTCTCTCTTTATATCGTAGACTTGAATTGAATAAGTTGACACCTACTGAAATATCTTTGCAAATGGCAGATAAATCAACTGCTATACCTGTCGGTATTTGTGAGGATGTGCCTGTTGTGGTTGCAAATGTCACTATCTGTAGCGACCAGACCTCAAACAGTCTGATCTCTATGCATCAGTGTCATCCCTGGATCGGTAATGCTGACACGCACAGTACTTGAAGGATTTATAACAGAGTAGCAATCACACACTTATTACATCGAATGTCTCAAAAGAGAACTTATTACAATAAATATGGCTTCAGGCCATCTAATAACGATAACAGCGGAATGCTTGGAAGATAAGCGAGTCCATCAACTCCAACGACATCACTGAGTATAAGACCATGACCTAAGGCACCTTACTTGTCGTCTGAAAAGTCTGCAACATGAACGTTGCAGCCCGAAAACGGGTCATCACGTGGAATATGCTAGCAATGTAACACATAGAGAGTAATGAACAGATTAATGCTATACTACATGCATATATGGCTGGTGGAAAGCTCTATGGTTACAGTTTTGCATAAAGCCAATTTTTCTCTACTGCAAAGGAATAAATTTTATTTAACTATCATGGTGGTTGTTAAACATTGAGAAGGGTACTCCAACTCAATCCCAATTAAACATCATCATTAAACCCAACAAATTAATTTAAAGTAACATGATGAGATTCACATGATAATCCAGATACTAGATACTCAAAACGTCCATAACCGGGGACAAGGCTAACCATGATTAGTTTATACACTCTGCAGAGGTTTGCGCACTTTTACCCACAAGACTCGATCTCCTCCTTTGGATTTCTCGCACTACATGGTGTTTGAGAAACGGATGACCGAGACACAGTCTTTCAGAAGCATAAACTCCCTACTCCGGGTAGACAGTTACACCTACTTTCCCCTACATCTGCTAGTCTACCTTTTCAAGGGTTCACACAACTTAATCAACTATGCTAGAGCCCATAGTAGCTTGTGGCTGCACACGGAAGTTTCTAGCATGAATAATCTCATAATCCCTTTGAGCCTGGGCGGTGGTCCATAGGAGAATCACACGGTACCCCGAGATTTTCAAAAAAATACAGGCAACACTGGGTTCCCCAGGTGCCTCAATCCACCCAGATGTGAGTTTAAGTTGCCACCTTAAGTAAACCATTAAATATCACTCTCACATCTGTCATGAATACACTCACCCAATCCACATCTACTAGCATAGCATGGCAATATAAGCAAACGTAGAAGTAACTTCCAAAGGTTTGATAATAAAACAGGTAATAGGTACTACCTCATCTACTTCCCAAAACCCACATACTAATCAGATCCTAACCATGCAATTGTTTGAGGGTTGATCTAATACAATACATCTGGGTAGTAGAGAAGTATGATCAAAGTGTTACTTGCCTTGCTGACGATCCGTGAAACCTAGAGATTCGAAGTAGCAAGCGGCGCACTCCGGGTACTCTATCGCAAACAAACAAGCATAGAATAAGCACTCATCTAATGCACAGGTAAAACTCAAATAGGAGATCTAACCAGAAAGTTCAACTTAAGAACTCCGGTTTGCAAAAAGAATCAAATCAAACGAAGCAATGAAAGTCAAACGGCGAAAGAAACAAGCTTCGTTTACTAATCTGGACCTAAGTCAAATTTTACAGTAGCAAAAACTTGTTTGAGTTGGTTAAACGGAAAGAGAGTTTCAAGACGAAACTCTAGGCGCTTGAATCACCTAATTCCGATAAACGAGCGAAAAGTTATACTAGAACGAAAATCGGATCAGAAATCGCGATCTCGAATAATCACGAAAAATCTGAGAAAAAGAAAAACGGATGAACAGGCTAACGAACGAACGTTCGCTGTCTGCGGCTAAACGACGAAAACCGTTCGTTAAAACAAACGAACGAACGGGCGTTCGCTAAATAACTAAACCGGAAAAAAATAAAATCGATCTAAAAAACGCATCTCGGTTTTTTGAAAAAAAATGAACAACTTTTTTTCCAAAAACCGGCGTCTACCTCGGGTTATGTGTCGGCGGCAGCGGCGGGGTACTCCGGCGAGGGTCCGGCGGGGCGGCGGCGGTCGGCGGCGAGGTCCGGCGGCGAGGGGCGGCGGCGAGAGGCGGCGGCGGCGGTGGATCGAGGCGGCGGCGGCTAGGGTTAGGGCGGGGCTGGGCGACTCGGGCTAGGCTTCCCCGGCTTATAAAGGCCGGCCGGGCTAGAGTCCGGGTCGGGTACGGCCTGGCTAGGTCGGTTGACTTTTTTTTTTAAATAATTTCGCGCAGAAAAACGAATAAAAGAAATACTAAAGAGACTCCAAAAATCCTGATATAAATTTTCTCCGACTTCTAAAATCAAGCCGGACAAGATGAACATTTATTTTGGACCTAAATGCAATTTTGAAAAATGCACATTTTTCCTAAATTCAAATAAAATAGCCAAAAACTCTGAAATAAAATCTTATTAGATTTTTTATTAAATCCTCAATATTTATTTATTTTGGGAAAGTTATTTTATTTCCTCTCTCATATTTTTATAATAGAAATAATTGAAGATAAAATAAATAAAATCAAATGATCCTATTTTCAAAATTTGAGAAAACTCAAATATGAAAATAACGAAATCCCCAACTCTCTCCGTGGGTCCTTGAGTTGCGTAGAATTTCTAGGATCGAGCCAAAATGCAATAAAATATGATATGCAATGATGATCTAATGTATAACATTCCAAATTGAAAATTTGGGATGTTACAAACCTACTCCCCTTAAGATGAGTCTCGCCCTCGAGATTCGGGTTGGCTAGAAAATAGGTGAGGGTGGTCCTTCAACAGATCTTCCTCTCGCTCCCTGGTAGCTTCATCTTCAGTATGGTGGCTCCACTGAACTTTGCAAAAATTCATGACCTTGATGCGGGTGACTCGGCTGGCAAACTCGAGAATCTTGTCTGGTTTCTCCTCATAGGTCAAATCACTATCCAGCTGAATCGCTTCCAGCGGCACTATATCTCTCAGCGGTATATCAGCCATCTCTGCGTGGCACTTCTTCAACTGTGAAACATGGAATACATCATGAACTCCTGACAATCCTTCAGGCAATTCTAACTTGTAAGCAACTTCTCCCATACGCTCCAAAACTTTGTATGGTCCTACAAAACGTGGCGCTAATTTTCCCTTAACTCTGAAGCGCTTAACTCCTCGAAGTGGAGATACACGAAGATAAACTCTGTCTCCGACCTCGTAAGCTATCTCCTTGCGTTTAGAATCTGCATAGCTCTTCTGTCTGGACTGGGCTACCTTGAGCCTATCGCAAATCAACTTCACCTTCTGTTCAGACTCCTTAATCAAATCTGGTCCAAACAACTAGTGGTCCCCAACTTCATCCCACAACAATGGGGTCCTGCACCTCCTTCCGTACAAGGCTTCGAAAGGGGCCATCTTCAAACTGGATTAATAACTGTTGTTGTAAGAGAACTCCGCATACGGCAAATTCTCGTCCCAACTAGATCCATAATCGAGCGCACAAGCTCTCAGCATGTCTTCCAGAATCTGATTGACTCTCTTGGTCTGTCCATCTGTCCACGGATGAAAGGCCGTACTGAACCCTAGCTTGGTACCCAAAGTTTCGTGCAACTGATTCCAGAACTTTGAGGTAAACTAGGTTCCTCTATCTGATACAATGCTCCTCGGAACTCCATGCAGACATATGATCCTGATCATGTATATCTTGGCCAACTTAGCACTGGTGTAAGTGGTCTTTACTGGGATGAAATGAGCTACCTTCGTCAATCGATCGACTACAACCCATATCGAGTCATAGCCTGAACGAGTCCTGGGCAATCCCGTGATAAAATCCATGCCTAGTTTATCCCACTTCCATTCGGGGATCGGCAATGGCTGTAGCAATCCTGCTGGCTTCTGATGCCCTGCCTTCACTCTCTGACATACATCACAAACTGCTACATACTCCGCAATATCCTTCTTCATTTCAGTCCACCAGAAAGTGTCCTTCAAATCCAGATACATCTTGGTATTTCCTGGGTGATTCGAGTACGGCGAATCATGGGCCTCTTGCAGAATCAACTTCCTGATCTTCGGGTCATTGGGCACATAAACGCGGTCTTCAAACCATAAGGTATCATGCTCATCCTCACGAAATCCTTTAGCCTTTCCTTCGCTCATCCTCTCCTTTATCTCCGCAATCTCCTTGTCAGTCTTCTGAGCTTCTCTGATCTTATCCATCAAAGTCGACTGAATCTCCAATGCTGCAACATAGCCTCTCGGAACTATCTCCAAACATAGCTCACGAAGATCCTCGGCTAACTCCCTTGGTAACTCTCCGGTCAAGAGTGTGTTGACATGGCTCTTGCGGCTCAATGCGTCGGCTACTACGTTAGCCTTTCCAGGGTGATAATGCAATCTCATATCATAATCCTTGATGAGCTCCAACCATCTCCTTTGCCTGAGATTTAACTCCTTCTGTGTGAAAATGTACTTCAAACTCTTATGATCTGTGTACACCTTACAATGATTTCCGATGAGAAAATGTCTCCAAGTCTTCAATGCATGCACTACGGCTGCTAACTCCAAATCATGGGTAGCATAATTCAACTCATGGGGCTTAAGTTGTCGTGAGGCATATGAAACAACTCTTCCCTCCTGCATAAGCACTGCTCCAAGTCCTCGACGTGAAGCGTCACAATACACCTCATAATCCTTGCACTGATCTGGCAGAATCAACACAGGTGATGTAACCAAACGTTTCTTCAACTCTTGAAAACTGGCCTCACATTCCTCTGTCCATTTAAATTTGGTGTCCCTCTTCAACAACTTCTTCATGGGCTTAGCAATCTTCGAGAAATTCTCAATGAACCTCCGACAGTATCCTGCGAGTCCAAGAAAACTCCGGATCTCTCCAACTGTTGTTGGTGCTTCCCAATTTGTCACAATGACAACTTTGGTGGGGTCTACTGCTATTACTTCTCCGGATATAACATGTCCGAGGAATCCAACTTCCTTCAACCAAAACTCACATTTGCTGAACTTGGCATATAACTGATGTTCTCTGAGCTTCCCAAGTACCAAACGCAAATGCTCCTTATGCTCCTCTTCATTCTTTGAGTAGACCAAAATATCATCAACGAACACCACGACGAACTTATCCAAAAACTCCATAAACGCCTTATTCATCATGTTCATGAAACATGCAGGTGCGTTAGTCAGACCAAATGACATAACGATATACTCATACAGATCGTACCTGGTGGTAAAAGCCGTCTTAGGTATATCCTGCTCTTGAATCTTCAACTGGTGGTATCTTGGCCGCGGATCGATCTTGGAAAATACCTTAGCTCCTTGCAATCGGTCAAACAAGTAATTGATCATCGACAGTGGGTACTTGTTCTTGACTGTCACCTCATTCAATCCTCGATAATCAACAACCATCCTTAATGATCCATCCTTCTTCTCCACTAGAAGCACTGGCAATCCCCAAGGTGAAGAACTTGGGCGAATATAGCCTTTATCCAGTAACTCCTTAATCTGCTTCTTAATTTCTTCCAAATCTTTTGCGGGCATCCTGTACGGTCTCTTAGATATAGGCCCTGTGCCTGGCAAAAGCTTAACCAAAAACTTAATGTCCCTATCCGGTGGCATGCGTGGCAACTCTTCTAGAAATACGTCAGGAAAATCCTTCACCACTGGTACTTCCTCCTATGCAACTCTTGATAAGGAATTTACTTGAGTCCTCTTCGGCACATACCAGGATACATACTTCATCCTTCTTCCTTCTGGCGTGGTAAGCAAAATCGACTTACTGGCGCAATCGATGTTTCCTCCATACATCGATAGCCAATCCATACCCAGAATCACATCCAAACCTTGCGACTCCAAAACTATCAAATCCGAAGGGAAAACATGTCTGCCTATGGCCAATGGTACTTGAAAACATCCTTGACTGGCCATATACTCCGCTCCTGGTGAGCTTACTAACATAGGTGTTCTAAGAACTTTGGTAGGCAGTTTATACTTATCCACAAATCCCCTTGATATGTATGAATACGATGCACCAGTATCAAAAAGAATGATTGCAGTAAATGACTTAACCAAAAACTTACCTATTACTGCATCTGGCTGGGCTTCAACCTCCTTCACGCTAACGTGGTTCACCTATCCCTTGTTGAAAGGGTTCGGCTTCTTCCCAGAGCTTCCATTGCCATTTCCATTCTTTGCTCAGGACATTCAGTGGCATAATGTCCAGTCTTCTGGCATTTGTAGCAGGTAATGTGGCTCAGATCCCTCTTGGCTGGTGTTGATGGGTTGGTGCGGTTTTGTCCGTTGCTTCCTCCATTCCCATTACCATTCGTGGGGCCACTATGGTTGTGCGAACTACCTCCTCCATGGGTATGCTAAAAAGATCCTCCTAAGTTCGGGGTAAAACGAGGCTTCTGCTGAGCTCCAGAATTGTACTTCCCTTGTCCATACTTCCTCTTGCGGCTGTCAATCTGCTGCTGCTTCCCTTCAATCATGAGAGCACGATCTACCAACTCCTGGTAGTTGTTGAAGGTTGCTACCATCAACTGCATGCTCAGCTCATCATTCAGTCCTTCCAGAAACTTCTCCTGCTTAGCTGCATCCGTAGCAACGTCATCTGGGGCATAACATGCTAGCTTACTAAAATCATCCACACACTGGCCAACAGTACGTCCTCCTTGGCGCAAGTTACGAAACTCACGCTTCTTCATGGCCATAGCTCCTGCTGAAACATGGGCAGTACGGAAAGCCTGCTGAAACTGATCCCATGTGACAGTGTCGACGGGATAAGTGGCTGTAAAATTCTCCCACCATGATGCCGCGGGTCCATCTAGCTGATGTGCGGCAAAACGCACCTTCTCCGCATCTGTGCATCCTGCAGTGGTTAACTCCCTTCCCATCTTGCGGAGCCAATCATCTGCAACTATTGGCTCGGTGCTACTAGAGAACACCGATGAATTCAGCCTCAAGAAACGGGCTAAGTGATCAACAGGTGGTGGTGGTGGTGGTGGTGGTGGGTTGTTGTTGTTCCCCTGATTCTGATTCTGGACTAAGATCTGCATCAATGCATTCTGCTGCTGGATCAACTGAGTGAGCTCCGGTGGGAAAGCAAATCCATTGTCACGTCTGGGAGGCATCTGAGAGTTTAGAAAAGATGAGAATACAAAATAGAATGAGGTCTAGAGAGAAAACATTACCCATATGCACATGAGACAAAAGCAAACAATGTCACTTCAATCAATTCAAACAAAGGCATACAACGGTCTAGCTATCGTTACAAAAGTGCTCGGACTATACTATATACATGGAGGAATACTACTACTGTTATGGTGGTCGACTAGAAAAATTGATCGGTCAAAGACTCCATGATATATGCTCCAGCTTCATCAACAAAGTCATCATCGCTATCGTCTGGGTCTGAGTCGGTGTCATGATGATGATGTAGTTCTCCGGACAAGTGCAATCATTGTCTTCTTCTCCAGTGGGAAATCCCATAAACACCTTTAGCTTCTTCTTCAGATCATCATTCTTCTCCATGAGTGTCGTCATTTCCTCCTCATATCCATCGCGTGTAGACTTGAGTTCTTCTTCCAGCTCCGTGATCTTGGTCAATGCCTTCTTCAGATCTATCATGCCTGCGCACATCTGGTTCTCCAGGTGACGAATGTGCTGGTTTAACTCCTGGATGAAAGCTGCAATTGATCTATCCTTCCTGGTGTTGATCATCTCCCATTGCTCATCTCGGCGCCCACAAATCTGGTAGATATTATCCTTAAGATCCTTGTGGTAAACTTCTCCAATGTGTCCCATTGTGATGTGGGCTGCCATGCTCTTTCCTAGACTCCAGGTTGGTGCATCAAAGGAAAACTCTATGGGCTCAGTGACGGGCATGAACGTCCTTCCTGGAACTTGAACTTGAATCATCCAACGCTCCTCTTCTGGTAAAGTGGCGATGTAGGTCCCGGTGAAGCTTGGTACTCCAATGTTCAAGTACTTAGCGACTTCATTCAAGTGGCGTCCAAAGGGTGTATCTTCATCCGGTTGCGTGAACTTGTTCCTTGCATCCGCCATCCTAAAAGAGTGGAAAAGATGAGAAGTCAGAAATGAGAAGAGAGAGTAGTGATCTAGGGCTTTAGCTTAGTGGTAGTGTCCTACAGTCAGCGTGTGCTCTGATACCATCTTGTAGCACCAGACCTCAAACAGTCTGATCTCTGTGCATCAGTGTCATGCCTGGATCGGTAATGCTGACACACACAGTACTTGAAGGATTTATAGCAGAGTAGCAATCACACACTTATTACATTGAATGTCTCAAAAGCGAAATTATTACAATAAATATGGCTTAAGGCCATCTAATAACGATAACCGCAGAAGGCTTGGAAGATAAGCGAGTCCATCAACTCCAACGGCATCACTGAGTATAAGACCACGACCTAAGGCACCTTACTCGTCGTCTGAAAAGTCTGCAACATGAACGTTGCAGCCCAAAAACAGGTCAACACATGGAATATGCTGGCAATGTAACACATAGAGAGTAATGAAAAGATCAATGCTATACTACATGCATATATGGCTGGTGGAAAGCTCTATGGTTACAGTTTTGCATAAAGCCAATTTTTCCCTACTGCAAAGGAATAAATTTTATTTAACTATCATGGTGGTTGTTAAACATTGAGAAGGGTACTCCAACTCAATCCCAATTAAACATCATCATTAAACCCAACAAATTAATTTAAAGTAACATGATGAGATTCACATGATAATCCAGATACTAGATACTCAAAACGTCCATAACCGGGGACACGACTAACCATGATTAGTTTATACACTCTGCAGAGGTTTGCGCACTTTTCCCCACAAGACTCGATCTCCTCCGTTGGATTTCTCGCACTACATGGTGTTTGAGAAACGGATGACCGAGACACAGTCTTTCAGAAGCATAAACTCCTACTCCGGGTAGACAGTTACACCTACTTTCCCCTACATCTGCTAGTCTACCTCTTCAAGAGTTCACACAACTTAATTAACTATGCTAGAGCCCATAGTAGCTTGTGGCTGCACACGGAAGTTTCTAGCAAGAATAATCTCATGATCCCTTTGAGCCTGGGTGGCGGTCCATAGGAGAATCACACGGTACCCCGGGATTTCTAAAAAAATACAGGCAACACTGGGTTCCCCAGGTGCCTCAATCCACCCAGATGTGAGTTTAAGTTGCCACCTTAAGTAAACCATTAAATATCACTCTCACATTTGTCATTAATACACTCACCAATCCACATCTACTAGCATAGCATGGCAATATAAGCAAACGTAGAAGTAACTTTCAAAGGTTTGATAATAAAAAAGGTAATAGGTACTACCACATCTACTTCCCAAACCCACATACTAATCAGATCCTAACCATGCAATTGTTTGAGGGTTGATCTAATGCAATAAATCTGGGTAGTAGAGAAGTATGATCAAAGTGTTACTTGACTTGCTGATGATCCGTGAAACCTAGAGATTCGAAGTAGCAAGCGGCGCACTCCGGGTACTCTATCGCAAACAAACAAGCATAGAATAAGCACTCATCTAATGCACAGGTAAAACTCAAATAAGAGATCTAACCAGAAAGTTCAACTTAAGAACTCCGGTTTGCAAAAAGAATCAAATCAAACGAAGCAACGAAAGTCAAACGGCGAAAGAAACAAGCTTCATTTACTAATCTGGACCTAAGTCAAATTTTATAGTAGCAAAAACTTGTTTGAGTTGGTTAAACGGAAAGAGGGTTTCGAGACGACACTCTAGGCGCTTGAATCGCCTGATTCCGATAAACGAGCGAAAAGTTATACTAGAACGAAAATCGGATCAGAAATCGCGATCTCGAATAATCACGGAAAATCCGAGAAAAAGAAAAACGGACGAACAGGCTAACGAACGAACGTTCGCTGTCTGCGGCTAAACAATGAAAACCGTTTGTTAAAACGAACGAGCGAACGGGCGTTCGGTAAATAACTAAACCAGAAAAAAATAAAATCGATCTAAAAAAACAATAAAATCTCGTTTTTTTTGGAAAAAAAATGAACAACTTTTTTTCCAAAAACCGGCGGCTACCTCGGGTTACGTGTCAGCGTGCAGCGGCGGGGTACTCCGGTGAGGGTCCGGCGGGGCGGCGGCGGTCAGCGGCGGGGTCCGACGGCGTCGGGCGGCGGCGACGGCGGCGGTGGCTAGGGTTAGGGCGGGGCTGGGCGTCTCGGGCTGGGCTTCCCCGGCTTATAAAGGCCGGCTGGTCTAGAGTCCAGGTCGGGTATGGCCCGGCTAGGTCGGTTAACTTTTAAAAAAAATCGCGTAGAAAAATGAATAAAAGAAATACTAAACGGACTCCAAAAATCCCAAAATAAATTTCCCCGACTTCTAAAATCAAACCAGACAAGATGAACATTTATTTGGGGCCTAAATGCAATTTTGAAAAACACCATTTTTCCTAAATTCAAATAAGATAGCCAAAAACTCCGAAATAAAATCTTATTTGAATTTTTTTATTAAATCCTCAATATTTCTTTATTTTGGGAAAGTCATTTTATTCCCTCTCTCATATTTTTATAATAGAAATAATTGAAGATAAAATAAGTAAAATCAAATGATCTTATTTTCAAAATTTGAGAAAACTCAAATATGAAAATAATGAAATCCCCAACTCTCTCTGTGGGTCCTTGAGTTGCGTAGAATTTCTAGGATCGAGCCAAAATGCAATAAAATATGAGATGCAATGGTGATCTAATGTATAACCTTCCAAATTGAAAATTTGGGATGTTACACTATCTTATCGGACTTTGTTATTCTTGATATTCCCGAGGATGATAGTATGTCGATTATCCTTGGTAGACCCTTTTGGAATACTGTAGGGGCTGTTATTGATTGCAACAAAGGTAATGTCACTTTTCATGTTAATGGTAATGAGAATACGGTACACTTTCTGAGGAAACAATCTCAAGTTCATAGCATCAATTCTATTGGAAAAGTTCCAACTATTATTATTGGAGGTTTTTAATTTCCTCTCCCTACTGTCAAGAAAAAGTATGATGTTCTTATTATTGGGGATGTTCATATCCCTGTTGAGGTAACCTAGTGTTATTTGAAATTTCTCCGGTTCTGTGTTATTCGGAATGAGTTTGTTAACAAGACTTGATCAACCTTGTTAGTGGATTCATTTTGATGATCATGAGATGGATGAAACTAGATGGCACAACCTTCTGTACCCTCTTTTTACTTTCTGTTATTTAGAATAAATAAAGCAAAAATAGTATTATCTGTCTGTTTTCTGAATTATCTGTGCAATAAAAAATATCCCGAAAATAAAAGTGCTCCAAATGCCTTGCAAATTTAGTATTATTTTTTATGGATTATTTGAGGATTTTAGGCACTGAAAACACTGCAGGAGGGGCAAGCACCTGGCCACGAGGGTGGAGGGCGCGCCCACACCCCCTGGGCGCGCCACCTATCTCGTGGGCTCACGGTGGCCCCCTCCACTTATTCCTACACCCACACACTCCATCTTCTTCCCAAAAAAATCCTCATCCAGCTCAAGCACGAGTTCTAGCTCATTTTGCTGCGATTTTCGATCTCCTTGCTCAAAGCTCCATTCACAAAACTGCTTTGGGAGATTGTTGCTTGGTATGTGACTCCTCCATTGGTCCAATTAGTTTTTGTTCTAGTGCTTTATTCATTGCAAATTTTTGCTGCATAGGTGACCCTGTTCTTGAGCTTTCATGTCAAATATATGAGGTCCCAAGTAATTCTAATGCATGATATAGGCTCTAGGCACTTGTAGGAGCAGTTGCTACCAATCTTGTTTAGTTTTACTCACTTTTATTTTGAAGTTACTAAAAATTACAGAATTTTTTCAGAAAAAGAAATATGTCTAGGAGAATGTACCAAGGTGGTTCTTCAACAAAGAAAGGATCTAGGCGTGCTATGCGTGAGCAAGACGATGAGCTACCAAGGGATGCCGAAGTGCGAGCTTGTGAGTGGCCATTAGACGAGTTTATGGTTAATGCAGGCATCAAGGATGAATTTGACGCATATGTGCGTAATGCCGATCTTGAGGACTTCTTACAAGATAAGTGTCCTCAGTACTATCAATTGACTGATTCATTCATAAGAAGGTTTAAATATAAATCTTCGCGTAATTCTCAGAGTGTCCTGTTTGATATTTATGATAAATCTTATACCATGGACTTAGAAGATTTTACAACTGCTTGCAAACTCCCGCAGTGGGGCAATGTTCATGAACCCCATAAATCTGAATATAAAGACTTTCTTGCTAGTATTACTGTGGGAGAATCTAGGGACATATCACAAGCTACCATAGGGAGCATTCATTTTCCTGCTATACATTATTTTGCTTTCTTCATTGGTAGATGCATTAATGGTAAAGATGAAGCATGTCATATGTGTGTCTCTGATCTTTGTGTCCTCAAGAGTGCTGTGTTAGGTAATAAAGATTACAACTTGGGGGCAATAGTCACACGTAGGTTGCATAATAATGTATGTCTGGAGATTTATTTGGGGGTATTTATGCGACCCGTGTTGCTAATTATCTTGGTATAGCCCCACGAGAGGAGGATATGGTGTTGCCTCCTGCTTATTTAGATTATGACGCGATGGTCAAACATCATTTTCTTTTGAGCAATGAACAATTCCTCCAGTATCGACTAATCTTTGACAGACGTAGCTCTGTCCATGTTACTCTCCCTGCTCCTTCCCTTTTTTATTACCATGCAAAACGAAGATATGTTGTTACCAGGGAGGAGGCAGCTGAACACGAGGGGAGAGCGGAGGCGGCTCGCCAACATGCCGCAGCTCAGGATGCAATTGCTGCTGCATCTCAGTACGACCCCAGTTACAACTACGGATATCAACCAGGTTACCCTTGGCATTAGACCAACTTAGGCCAAAAGCCTAAGCTTGGGGGAGTACGTATTTCTCACCGACTATACATTCATGTTCACACACTATTCTAGTCGTCGATGCTTATACTCTTTCGTTGTATTATCCATGCTAGTTTAATTTATTTTTCTAGCTTTCTTGTTGTGTGTTTGATAAACCTTAAGAAAAAACAAAAAAATTAATTAGTTTACTTTCCATGCTTGCAGTAGAAATTAAAATGAAAACCCAAAAAAGATTTCTCGTTCTTCTTTTACTTGTTGGGAGCTTTCCCGTGTAAATAGTTTTATTTCTTTTCCTTCCTTTCGGGGTCGAGAGTAGAAGACCATATTGAAAATGCTTAGTGGCTCTCATATGCATGATTGTTGATTTAATTTAGAGGCCATATTGTTTTGTCTTCTCTCTTGAGTTGAATGCTTGCAGATTCCAGCTTAGTCTAATGCACGTGCACTATTATTATTATACACATCGTTCGGTCGTGCAAGTGAAAGGCAATAATGACGATATATGATGGACTAATTGAGATGAGAGAAGCTGGTATGAACTCGACCTCTCTTGTTTTTGTAAATATGATGAGTTAATCATTCCTGATTCAGCTTATTATGAAGTAAACATATTTGCAATGAAATTTAGAGATTATAGCTGCTTGTGCCATGCTTAATTAACTATGACTTATAATGGTTTACCTTGCGTGCCAACATGCTATTAAAATGATTGTGATGTGGTATGATGGGATGGTATCCTCCTTTGAATAAATTGAGTGACTCGACTTGGCACATGTTCACGCATGTAGTTGAAACAAATCAACATAACCTTCACGATATTTATGTTCATGGTGGATTATATCCTACTCATGCTTGTACTCGGTGTGAATTAATTTTAATGCATGTTCATGACTGTTGTCGCTCTCTCAGTTGGTCGCTTCCCAGTCTTTTGCTAGCCTTCACCTGTACTAAGCGGGAATACTGCTTGTGAATCCAAACTCCTTAAACCCCAAAGTTGTTCCATATGAGTCCACCATACCTTCCTATATGCGGTATCTACCTGCCGTTCCAAGTAAATTTGTATGTGCCAAACTCCAAACCTTAAAATGAAATTCTGTTTTGTATGCTCGAGCAGCTCATGTTTCAACTAGGGTTGCATGTATCTTCCATGCTAGGTGGGTTATTCTCAAGAGGAGTGGACTCCGCTCCTCATTCACGAGAAAAGGGCCGGTAACCAGGATGCCCAGTCCCATGATCCAAAAAGATCAAAGCAAATCAAAATAATTAAACAAAACTTCCCCAGGGCTGTTGTTAGTTGGAGGCACTCGTTGTTTCGAGCAAGCCATGGATTGATGCTTGTTGGTGGTGGGGAGTATAAACTTTTACCATTCTGTTTGGGAACTGCCTATAATGCATATAGTATGGAAGATATAGCCATCTCATAGTTGTTGCGTTGACAGTAAAAATATGCCGCTCAAAATGTTATTTATCTCTATTTTAAAAATCGAGCTTTGGCACCTCTACAAATCCCTGCTTCCCTCTGCGAAGGGCCTATCTATTTACTTTTATGTTGAGTCATCACCTTCTTATTAAAAAGCACCTACTGGAGAGCACACTATTATTTGCATGTATTACTATTGGTTTATATTGGGTATGACTTGACTGGATCTCTTTTACCATGAATTACAATGTTTAGTCAGTCCTTGATCTTTAAAGGTGCTCTGCATTTATGTTTTGCGGTCTCAGAAAGGGCTAGCGAGATACCATCTTGTTATATCGTATTATGATTGTTTTGAGAAAGTGTTGTCATCCGAGTTTTATTATTATTGCTCGCTACCTAATTATGCCATTGATATGAGTAAATGTGAGACCTAAGTGTTATTGTGAGTATGGTTAGTCCATAATATTTGCTGAAAACTTGAATGCTCGCTTTACATATTTACAACAACAAGAATAAATAGAGTTTGTAAAAGTTTTTCTATATCACTTTCAGTTTATCAACTGAATTGCTTGAGGACAAGCAAAGGTTTAAGCTTGGGGGAGTTGATACATCTCCAACGTATCTACTTTTCCAAACACTTTTGCTCTTGTTTTGGACTCTAACTGGCATGATTTGAATGAAACTAACCCGGACTGACGCTGTTTTCAGTAGAATTGCCATGATGTTGTTTATTGTGCAGAAAACAAAAGTTTTCGGAATGACATGAAAATCCACGGAGATAACTTTTGGAAAATATAAAAAATACTAGCAAAAGATGAAGACCAAGGGGCCTACACCCTCTCCACGAGGGTGGGGGGCGCGCCCTCCCCCTGGGCGCGCCCCCCATCTCGTGGCCCCCCTGGAGCTCCGCTGACCTCAATTCCAACTCTATATATTCCGTTTCACGGAAAAAAAATAAAAGAGAAAGTTTTATCGCGTTTTACGATACGGAGCCGCCGCCAAGCCCTAATCTCTCTCGGGAGGGCTGATCTGGAGTCTGTTCGGGGCTTCGGAGAGGGGGATTCGTCGCCGTCGTCATCATCAACCATCCTCCATCACCAATTTCATGATGCTCACCGCTGTGCGTGAGTAATTCCATCGTAGGCTTGCTGGACAGTGATGGGTTGGATGAGATTTACCATGTAATCAAGTTAGATTTGTTAGGGTTTGATCCCTAGTATCCACTATGTTCTGAGATTGATGTTGTTATGACTTTGCTATGCTTAATGCTTGTCACTAGGGCCCGAGTGCCATGATTTCAGATCTGAACCTATTATGTTTTCGTGAATACATGTGAGTTCTTGATCCTATCTTGCAAGTCAATAGTCACCTATTATGTGTTATGATCCGACAACCCCGAAGTGAAAATAATCGGGATACTTCTCGGTGATGACCATAGTTTGAGGAGTTCATGTATTCACTATGTGCTAATGCTTTGTTCCGATTCTCTATTAAAAGGAGGCCTTAATATCCCTTAGTTTCCACTAGGACCCCGCTGCCACGAGAGGGTAGGACAAAAGATGTCATGCAGATTCTTTTCCATAAGCATGTATGACTATATTCGCAATACATGCCTACATTACATTGATGAATTGGAGCTAGTTCTGTGTCACCCTATGTTATAGCTATTACATGAGGAACCGCATCCGACATAATTATCCATCACTGATCCAATGCCTACGAGCTTTTCACATATTGTGCTTCGCTTATTTACTTTTCCGTTCCTATTGTTACAATCATTACAAAACTACTATCTTTACTTTTGCTAGTGTTACCATTACTATCATACTACTTGCTACTAAGTACTTTGCTGCAGATACTAAGTTATCCAGGTGTGGTTTAATTGACAACTCAACTGCTAATACTTAAGAATATTCTTTGGCTCCCCTTGTGTCGAATCAATAAATTTGGGTTGTATACTCTACCCTCGAAAGCTGTTGCGATCCCCTACACTTGTGGATTATCACTATACAATACTCACTTGTTCATGCAACTACGCCTGGCTTTAATATGACAATCATTCCAATATTTTTACATAATGGTTTAGACAAACTTCCCCATTTGTGATAACTTGGAAGAAATTTGTTGAATCTCCCAAAAAAGACCAAACAACAATGAAGATAAATTAGGCTACAGTCATTAAACTCCAACTACAAATGCAATAGGACCAGACCTGCAAAACACACAACACTCATCATCACTTTATCTCACCATGGATAAATCCTATGACTGAATTATATATAAACTAAAATCCCATTAACAACAGTCAACATAACCTTGATCGCCATGTATGAGTTAGCCTGATGCAGAGAATATCAATAATGGAATTAAGAAAGACAAATGAATAAACCAAGCTTGGGCTACACCACTAACATCATAGTCTAAACTTGATTCGCACATCAATATCTTAAACTAATAAGTGACAAAAATGCAGGTAAAGGAAACAGTTTCATGTATAAACAGGGAGTGGTGAAATGAACCTTTAGCACAAGCTCATGTAGAAACAATTTCATGTTACACACTCTCAATGTTCTGGCAATTTGTAAATGGCCCAATGCCTGCTTGTCCTCTCACATGCCACCGCATCCATACAAAGAGCAGTGATATACATGCGACATTATGTTGTCTGATATTTCTACAATACCATCAACACAAGCATCCATGCCCATAGGCCATGGTTATCCCAGTAGATGAAAGATCAAGTAAAGAATCAAGTGAATCTGCTAGCCACGTTGAGTCGTACAACCATCAGGGTAAAAGTATAGTACACAAGGCATTACCGAGCATCGAATTGCAAAGCTATCCAGGAGCTCGCCTAGTCTGAAATCAACTGATGTGACCTCGTGGTAGCCTGGTAGGCCTAGTCTGAAAGGACAACCAAGGGTTGGCACTATATATACTCATCTAAATCTCAAAAATACATGAACAGATTCATAAACATCATTATATGTGACAATAAAATTGCCCAGTGACAAAATAATGCCAATGTAAATACTGAAAAGAAATGTTCATCATAGCTGTATGACTTACATTTTCCTATAAACATAGATAAATATGCATCACTTGGTCGTTAGTGGCAGTATTAAGGGCCAACAGAATATGCAAGAACATAAACGATAATGCAGCATCTCACAAATAAAAAATGATAATGCGGCAATAAAGTCCATAGTAGAATAAAGAAGATAACTTGGACGTTCGAAGCCAGTCAAATAAATAAGTCGACGTCCACTTTTCAAATAAAAATGACTTTTGACCTTTTTTCTAATTTTTGAGATATATCTTCAATCTCTTGCATCAATCAAGGGTTCAAATTGTCAAGTTTTAGCTGTGAGTGTAGGAAAGAACCATAATCAAACGGGGTGGCTCATCCTCTTAAAATCCATAGGAATTCTAGAGAACAAAGAAGGTATCTGATTCTGAAGGTGTGTATGAATCTTAGAAACTTTTCAAGTTCGTGTCCTTGGAGATGGTTGTTGGTATGGTACACTATCAGGCCATCCAAGTTCATTACCTTCAGAATCCCCTTTTGAGTCACATCTGCAAGTGTTGGATGCCATGATAAAAGCAGTGACATTCCATGGTACATGCCAACGGAAAATCATGTCGGACGGTGCTCGTCGAAGATGACAACGAAGCAGCCGTGCCGCCAACCCTCGATCATCTTCTTGCGGAGTCGGGAACAACCATGACTGCCCATGATGAATAATTGTTTTCTGACGTGAAGTCAACCATGAAAAGTTGGTAGTGTAGGAACTATGTTGAATCTATTTTCAAGTGTCTTACTTCTATAATATACAAGCACCAATTTATCTGCAAAGTTTGCAAATAGATATTTACAATAAACATGGTAACATTATTATTAATATATCAAGTTGAAATCAAAACTTCACATAGAATAGACACTTTCCAGAAAATAGTGATGCATTGACTATCTGTTGAATGTGCATTAAATCATAATGTATATTCAAGTGTCGATAACATCAGGAGATAACTTTGATTTACTAAAAGCTTAAGGCAAGTGGCATAATTTTAAAAATAAAAATACTAATACCATGCCATTTTAGATGCAGGTAGTTTTATGCATCAGTACAAACACTCCAAAACAAAACTCAGCAGAATCTGTTTTAGAAACAAAACTCCAAAACACCCCATGTAGTAAAATAAGTTGGCTAAGTAAAAAGAGAGCAAAATTTTGACATGCCTGACATTGACAATGCTATGAAATATCATGGCACTGTCAGCATTATCAATTCTCTTGCTAGAAACATTACCTTCACTCAGGGATAGTACTAATTTAGGCTACAGACATGGTTACAGGCTTCTAGGTTAGTGCACAGCAGGAGGAAAACAAACATAGACCTGAATGACGCAGCAGGAGGAAAACATAGTTATGAACAAGCAACTGCAGCCTATAGATGTAAATGAACTTGATAATTGTTCCCTGCTCTAGCAGAAATATAACTACAATTACTAAACTTGACATGAGAATCAACACACCTGCAGGGACATGTAGTCAGCACACATATATGTTTGGTTCATGCAAGTAAAACATGTGAAATTCCATTATAGGTGACAAGGGAATGGATTTACTCTAGAAAATTGCGAGAATTAATTAGCATGTCAAAAGAGAATTAGAGGAGTAAATCACAAAGCTTGTTTCAGCCATTGGAGGAACAAGTCTGTTACTTATCATCAAAGAAGCATGTTCAACACACGGCCTACGGTATATATGCCTGGAGAGCATGTCGTAGCTGTGCACCAACTGCTACCCGGACGCGGAGGCGCCGATGTTGCCCCCGTGGCCTCCACCTCCCGCACAATCTACAAGTGGCTCCGGTACCCCGTGTCCTTGAACGCCAACTTCTACAGCAGGTGCGTCACGCCGGAAGACTCCGTCAACTCGTTGACCAACCCCGACGCTGTGAACACCCCCACGAATACCGAGGGACCTAGAAAGCCACCACAAGGAGCGTTAGCGGAGAGCGACAACGCCGTAGCAAACGATGGAAGAAAATATTAGCAAAATATTATTATGGCAAGCTATTGTTCAAATATTCATCACCATTTTGTTCCTTAGTTGATTCTTCACATAGTTCATAGAAGAAAATACCCTTTTAATAGATTTTGACAAAAAAAATACATCAGTACATTACATCACAGGAATCATTACATCTAAATCACAAGAACAAGGTAGCAATCGGTGGCATGGACTTATAAAAAAGCTTGTGATTTGTCAAAAAACAGAGGAGAAATTACTTGAAGAAACTTGCTGTGGCAACAGTACGGGCTGTGGATGGATCTTTTGGGGGCTTCGGGAGGCAGCCAGGCAGGACAATCGGAGCTGGGGCATCAGGACAATTGCCACTCCCTTCCTCCCTTCCTCTCTCGCTAACTGGTTATGCACGCGCCGGCGCGCCGCTCCTCGCTGCCCGCAACGCGACCATGCCCTGCCCTACCCTGGGGTTTCGCAAGGCGGTGGCGGCATCGTCCCATGAGTAGGGCGCCTCGTAGGTCGGTGGAGGCGGAAGACAGAGCGGCGGCCCGCTCCTCTCGGACCTCGGCGTCAGCGTATGTGGTCCGCCCGAAGGCGGCGGCGTATGGAACCCTAGCCCAGGGTTGGGACCCGAGAGGAAGATATGGAGGGGAAGGGGCACAGGTGGCTGGGTGGGGATGCGAGGGGGCCTTTCTCCCGGTCGTAGGTTTTTCTTCGTTGGTTAAAATTCATAGATTTTTTTTACATACGTTTTTCTATCGATCGACCGGAGGTTTGCACCCTGGGAGCATCATGAACTCAATTTTTTTTGCAGCTGGTTGGTTCGGGGAGAATCGATGGGAGGTGGGAGGTGGGAGAGAGGACGAAAAAAAATCCAGGGGAGGTGGGACGAAAATTAACCGGCGGAGACTACCAACTGAGACATTAGGAGAGAAGACTAGTCTTTCTCGTATTTAACCACAAAAAAGTCTTTATCATATTTTAATCCTGATTTTAACTAATAAATATAAGCTATATGTATCAAAAACTATATTATTATAAACTATATTCAAATACGAATTCAAAATATAATTATTGATGACATGCATCAATATTTTGCTAGTTAAATATATGACCAAACTTTGACCCAAATCAGGACGGAGGTAGTACATGCATACAAATGTTTGATTCCACCACCCACTGAAGTCATCTAATCATGGGTTGGCTCTCCGTAATCCGTTTGTATTACATAATGTCAACTAAAGACTGAGATTTCAGAGATTCAAAATTGACAAAGTCATCACTAAAGTTTTACCATCAACGACAACGTCATCTCCTATGAAAACCATAATATTTTAACGATACACTGAAGATGTAAAAAACAGGGTTTGATTTGTAGTGGACAAGGTGCAACTACCCTACTACATTGTACCGTGCCCCGATCAATGAAACTAGGTTTAACCAGTTCACAAGAGTATTTGGGAGAAACAATTGGGGATCAGGAAGCAAGAGAGGAGGGGTTCAGGCAATAAAAGAAGAGGATAGGGGAGCAAATACAAGACATACCATAACGCACACCCTCTCATACATATAATGCACTCCCTATATATAACTCAGTCACACTAGCCAGGTAGATGGGTCGACCTCTGGTTGGGTTTCTTGCGACACTTGGGCTTTCCTCTTGAGCTGGTCCAATAGTAGGGGTAGTAGAAGGGGGACATCGACCACTCCTTTAGAAACGTCTTGTTCCCAAGTTGTTGCCCTTGGAAATCGGTTTGCACCTCAAGGAAATCTTCCCAGGTCGCTAGCGACGCCTGCTGTGTGGAGCACTTGACGAGGGCTTGAGGAATGGATGTTGTACCTCACGTAATGGATCTCTTTGGTGATACAGCTTCAAGTACTAGAGGGGCGTGTGTGTGCACCTTTTTGGTCCTAAAACTTTGGTGCATACTTCAAACACTGACGGTAGAGTACTCCTTAGTAGTGAGACATGAAACACAGGATGAACGTGGCTTGTTGACAGCAACTCCAGTTTGCACGAAACGTTACCAACTTGAGCCACCACCCAGAAGGTTCCAAAATACCAGAAGTAAGTTTATGATTAGAGTGCATCGCCACAGATACTTGACCAATGTTGAAAGGGTGTTATGATCAGTCCTTGCTCGTGTTGAGCTACGCGGTGTGCAACTATTGCTAATTAAACTTTAATCCTACCATGCAGACAACCCAAGAGCATGCTTAGGAGAAAGATCATGAGAATACCACTAGATGTGCAGTCCCTATCACCAGAAGAAGAGTCAGATCAGCGCGTCCCTGGATTCGTCTCCTCCTCGTCGCTGATCTCCCATGTACAATCGATCACCGGATCCCTCGAACAGGCTTACCGGGGCAGCGGAAGTGCACTGCCTCTGGTCTCCGCACGTACAGGAGGAATGCCAGGAGGTGGACTGCTAGGTCTGATCCGCATAGCCTACGCGTGGAGAATGACTAGATGCAACTCTTGTAGTTCTATTCAGACCAGCTCTTGATCCAAGATGATTACCCAGCACTAAGGGTGTCTCTCCACTAGGCATCCCATCATGGTATCAACACTTGGGGCCCATCGGGACTTTATATTCCGGATTTTCTACTCGGCTCGGATCCAAGTCTTGGTTGTATCTCATCCGACCAACGAAGTCGGTGTTGGGGAACATAGTAATTTCAAAAATTTCCTACGCACACGCAAGATCATGGTGATGCATAGCAACGAGAGGGGAGAGTGTTGTCCACGTACCCTCGTAGACCGAAAACGGAAGCGTTAGCACAACGCGGTTGATGTAGTCGTATGTCTTCATGATTCGACCGATCCAAGTACCGAACGTATGGCACCTCCGAGTTCAGCACACGTTCAGCTCAATGACGTCCCATGAACTCCGATCCAGCAGAGCTTTGCGGGAGAGTTCCGTCAGCACGACAGTGTGATGACGGTGTTGATGATGCTACCAACGCAGGGCTTCGCCTAAGCACCGTTATGATATGATCGAGGTGGAATATGGTGGAGGGGGGCACCGCACACGGCTAAGAGATCAAGAGATCAATTGTTGTGCCTTGAGGTGCCCCCTAGAGGTGGAGGGGGGGCTTCGCCTAAGCACCGCACACGGCTAAGGAAGGAGGGTGCACAGCCCCCCCCCCCCAGTCCAATTCGGACTAGGCCTTGTGGGGGAGGGGGGCGCGGCCTGCCCTAGGCAGCCCCTCTCTCTTTCCCGTATGGTCCAATAAGGCCCAATACTTCTCCCCCGCGAATTCCCGTAACTCTCCGGTACTCCGAAAAATACCCGAATCACTCGGAACCTTTCCGAAGTCCGAATATAGTCGTCCAATATATCGATCTTTATGTCTCGACCATTTCGAGACTCCTCGTCATGTACCCGATCTCATCCGGGATTCCGAACTACCTTTAGTACATAAAAACACATAAACTAATAATATAACTGTCATCGAACTTTAAGCGTGCGGACCCTACGGGTTCGAGAACTATGTAGACATGACCGAGACACGTCTCCGGTCAATAACCAATAGCGGAACCTGGATGCTCATATTGGCTCCCACATATTCTACGAAGATCTTTATCGGTCAAACCGCATAACAACATACGTTGTTCCCTTTGTCATCGGTATGTTACTTGCCCGAGATTCGACCGTCGGTATCTCAACACCTAGTTCAATCTCGTTACCGGCAAGTCTCTTTACTCGTTATGTAATGCATCATCCCGTAACTAACTCATTAGCTACATTGCTTGCAAGGCTTATAGTGATGTACATTACCGAGAGGGCCCAAAGATACCTCTCTGACAATCGGAGTGACAAATCCTAACCTCGAAATACACCAACTCAACATGTACCTTCGGAGACACCTGTAGAGCTCCTTTATAATCACCCAGTTACGTTGTGAAAGTCCAATTAAGCGTCTTAATCTATCTTTATAGATCTTGATGCCCAATATATAAGCAGCTTCACCGAGGTCTTTCATTGAAAAATTCTTATTCAAGTATCCTTTTATGCTATCCAGAAATCCTATATCATTTTCGATCAACAATATGTCATCCACATATAATATTAGAAATGCTACAGAGCTCATACCCACTTTCTTGTAAATACAGGCTTCTCCGAAAGTCTGTATAAACCATATACTTTGATCACACTAACAAAGCGTATATTCCAACTCCGAGATGCTTGCACCAGATCATAAATGGATTGCTAGAGCTTGCACACTTTGTTAGCACCTTTAGGATCGACAAAACCTTCTGGTTGCATCATATACAACTCTTCTTTAAGAAATCCATTAAGGAATGCAGTTTTGACGTCCATTTGCCAGATTTCATAATCATAAAATGCGATGATTGCTAACATGATTCAGATAGACTTAAGCATCGCTACGGGTGATAATGTCTCATCGTAGTCAACTCCTTGAACTTGTCAAAAACCTTTTGCAACAAGTCGAGCTTTGTAGACAGCAACATTACCATCAACGTCAGTCTTCTTCTTGAAAATCCATTTATTCTCTATGACTTGCCAATCAGCGGGCAAGTTAACCAAAGTCCATACTTTGTTCTCATACATGGATCCCATCTCAGATTTCATGGCTTCAAGCCATTTCGAGGAATCTGGGCTCATCATCGCTTCCTCATAGTTCGTACGTTCTTCATGGTCTAGTAACATGACTTCCAGAATAGGATTAACGTACCACTCCGGTGCGGAACATACTCTAGTTGACCTACGAGGTTCGGTAGTAACTTGATCTGAAGTTTCACAATCATCATCATTAGTTTCCTCACTAATTGGTGTAGGCATCACGAGAACTGTTTTCTGTGATGAACTACTTTCCAATTCAAGAGAGGGTACAATTACCTCATCAAGTTCTACTTTCCTCCCACTCACTTCTTTTGAGAGAAACTCCTTCTCTAGAAAGGATCCATTTTTAGAAACAAAGATTTTGCCTTCGGATTTGTGATAGAAGGTGTACCCAACAGCTTATTTTGGGTATCCTATGAAGACGCACTTCTCCGATTTGGGTTCGAGCTTCTCAGGATGAAGCTTTTTCACATAAGCATCGCAACCCCAAACTTTAAGAAATGACAGCTTAGGTTTCTTCCCAAACCACAGTTCATACGGTGACGTCTCAATGGATTTAGATGGTGCCGTATTTAACGTGAATGCAGCTGTCTCTAATACATAACCCCAAAATGATAGTGGTAAATCGGTAAGAGACATCATAGATCGCACCATATCTAATAAAGTACGGTTACGACGTTCGGACACACCATTACGCTGTGGTGTCCGAGGTGGCATGAGTTGCGAAACTATTCCACATTGTTTTAAATGAAGACCAAACTCATAACTCAAATATTCGCCTCCGCGAGCAGATCGTAGAAACTTTATTTTCTTGTTATGATGATTTTCCACTTCACTCTGAAATTCTTTGAACTTTTCAAATGTTTCAGACTTGTGTTTCATTAAGTAGATATACCCATATATGCTCAAATCATCTGTGAAGGTCAGAAAATAACGATACCCGCCGCGAGCCTCAACACTCATCGGACCACATACATCAGTATGTATTATTTCCAATAAGTCAGTAGCTCGCTCCATTGTTCCGGAGAACGGAGTCTTAGTCATCTTGCCCATGAGGCATGGTTCACAAGCATCAAATGATTCATAATCAAGTGATTCCAAAAGTCCATCTGCATGGAGTTTCTTCATGCGCTTTACACCAATATGACCTAAGTGGCAGTGCCACATATATGTTGCACTATCATTATCAACTTTGCATCTTTTGGCATCAATATTATGAATATGTGTATGACCACGATCGAGATTCAACAAAAATAGACCACTCTTCAAGGGTGCATGACCATAAAAGATATTACTCATATAAATAGAACAACCATTATTCTCTGATTTAAATGAATAACCGTCTCACATCAAACAAGATCCAGATATAATGTTCATGATCAACGCTGGCACCAAATAACAATTATTCAGGTCTAAAACTAATCCCGAAGGTAGATGTAGAGGTAGCGTGCTGACGGCGATCACATCGACCTTGGAACCATTCCTGGCGCGCATCATCACCTCATCCTTATCCAATCTTCGTTTAATCTGTAGCCCCTGTTTCGAGTTGCAAATATGAGCAACAGAACCAATATCAAATACCCAGCGCTACTACGAGCATTAGTAAGGTACACACCAATAACATGTATATCAAATATACCTTTGTTCACTTTTCCATCCTTCTTATCCGCCAAATACTTGGGGTAGTTTCGCTTCCAGTGTCTAGTCCCTTTGTAGTAGAAGCACTCAGTTTCAGGCTTAGGTCCTGACTTGGGCTTCTTCCCGGGAGTGGCAACTTGCTTGCCATTCTTCTTGAAGTTCCCCTTCTTTCCTTTGCCCCTTTTCTTGAAACTAGTGTCTTGTTAACCATCAACACTTGATGCTCCTTCTTGATTTCTATGTCCGTAACTTTGAGCATAGCGAAGAGCTCGGGAATTGTCTTACCCATCCCTTGCATATTATAGTTCATCACGAAGCCTTTGTAGCTTGGTGGCAGCTGTCAATAACACTATCATCCGGAAGATTAACTCCCAACTGAGTCAAGTGGTTATGGTACCTAGACATTCTGAGTATGTGTTCACTGACAGAACCGTTCTCCTCCATTTTGCAGCTATAGAACTTGTTGGAGACTTCATATCTCTCAACTTGGGCATTTGCTTGAAATATTAACTTCAACTCCTGGAACATCTCATATGGTCCATGGCGTTCAAAACGTCTTTGAAGTCCTGATTCTAAGCCGTAAAGCATGGCACACAGAACTATAGAGTAGTCATTAGACCACGTCTGCCAGACGTTCAAAGCGTCTACATTAGCAGGAGGGGGCTTTTCACCTAGCGATGCATCAAGGACATAATTCTTCTGGGTAGCAATGAGGATAATCCTCAAGTTACGGACACAGTCCGTGTAGTTGCTATCATCATCTTTCAACTTAGCTTTCTCTAGGAACGCATTAAAATTCAAGGGAACGGTAGCACGGGCCATTGATCTACAATATAGATATGCAAAAACTATCAAGACTAAGTTCATGATAAATTAAGTTCAATTAATCATATTACTTAAGAACTCCCACTTAGATAGTCATCCCTCGAGTCATCTAAATGATCACGTGATCCATGTCAACTAAACCATGTCCAATCATCACGTGAGATGGAGCAGTTTTCAATGTTGGACATCTCTATGTTGATCATATCTACTATATGATTCAGGTTCGACCTTTCGGTCTCAGTGTTCCGAGGCCATGTCTGTACAGTATTCCGCATGTGCAAAACTGTCTTTCACCCATTGTATGTAAACGTAGAGCTTATCACACCCGATCATCACATGGTGTCTCGGCACGACGAACTGTCGCAACAATGCATACTCAGGGAGAATACTTATACCTTGAATTTTTTTAGTGAGGGGTCATCTTATAATGCTACCGCCGTACTAAGCAAAATAAGACGCATAAAAGATAAACATCACATGCAATCAAAATATGTGACATGATTGGTCATCATCATCTTGTGCCTTTGATCTCCATCCCCAAAGCACCGTCATGATCTCCATCGTCATCGGCTTGACACCTAGATCTCCATCATAGCATAGTTGTCGTCTCGCCAACTATTGCTTCTACAACTACCGCTAATGCATAGTGATGAAGTAAAGCAGTTACATGGCGATTGCATTTCATACAATAAAGCGACAATCATAAGGCTCCTGCCAGTTGCCGATAACTTTTACAAAACATGATCATCTCATACAATAACGTATATCACATCATGTCTTGACCATATCACATCACAACATGCCCTCCAAAAACAAGTTAGACGTCCTCTACTTTGTTGTTGCAAGTTTTACGTGGTTGCTACGGGCTTCTAGTAAGAACCGTTCTTACCTATGCATCAAAACCATGATGATGTTTCGTCAAGTTTGTTGTTTTAACCTTCAACAAGGACCCGCCGTAGTCAAATTTGTTTCAACTAAAGTTGGAGAAACAGACACCCGCCAGCCACCTTTATGCAAAACAAGTTGCATGTCTGTCGGTGGAACCGGTCTCATGGACGTGGTCATGTAAGGTTGGTCCGGGCCGCTTCATCCAACAATACCGCCAAAACAAAAATAAGACATTGGTGGTAAGCAGTATGACTATCATCACCCACAACTCTTTGTGTTCTACTCGTCATCTACGCATAGACCAGGCTCGGATGCCACTATTGGGAATGTAGCATGCAATTTAAAAAAAATTCCTACGATCACGCAAGATCTATCTAGGAGATGCATATCAATGAGAGGGGGAGAGTGTGTCCACATACCCTCGTAGATCGAAAGCGGAAGCGTTAGCTTAACGCGGTTGATGTAGTCGAACGTCTTCTCGATTCATCTGATCAAGCACTGAACATATGACACCTCCTAGTTCTGCACACGTTCAGCTTGATGACGTCCCTCGAACTCTTGATCCAGCAAAGTGTCGAGGGAGAGTTTCGTCAGCACGATGGCGTGGTGACGGTGATGGTGAAGTGATCCGCGCAGGGCTTCGCCTAAGCACTACGATAATATGACTGGAGGAGTAAATGATGGAGGGGGCACAACACACAGCTAAGAACAATTGATGTGCCTTAGAGGTGCCCCCGCATATAAAGGAGGGAGAGGGGAGGAGGCCTACCTAGGGCGCGCCAAGTGGGAGGAGTCCCACTTGGACTCCTAGTCCAATTCAGCCCCCCCTTTGCTTTTACCATAAGGGGAAAGGGGGAAGGTGAAGGAAATATGCCCTAGAGACAATAGTAAGTTATTATTTATTTCCTTATTTCATGATAAATGTTTATTATTCATGCTAGAATTGTATTAACTAGAAACTTGATACATGTGTGAATACATAGACAAACAAAGTGTCACTAGTATGCCTCTACTTGATTAGCTCGTTGAATCAAAGATGGTTAAGTTTCCTAGCCATAGACATGAGTTGTCATTTGATTAACGGGATCACATCATTAGGAGAATGATGTGATTGACTTGACCCATTCTATTAGCTTAGCACTTGATCATTTTAGTATACTACTATTGCTTTCTTCATGACTTATACATGTTCCTATGACTAAGAGATTGTGCAACTGCCGATTACGAGAGGAACACTTTGTGTGCTACCAAACGTCACAACGTAGCTGGGTGATTATAAAGGTGCTCTACAGGTGTCTCCAATGGTACTTGTTGAGTTGGCATAGATCGAGATTAGGATTTGTCACTTCGATTGTCGGAGAGGTATCTCTGGGCCCTCTCGGTAATGCACATCACTATAAGCCTTGCAAGCAATGTGACTAATGAGTTAGTTGCGGGATGATGCATTATGCAACGAGTAAAGGGACTTGCCGGTAACGATATTGAACTAGGTATGATAATATCGGCGATCGAATCTCGGGCAAGTAACATATCGATGACAAAGGGAACAACGTATGTTGTTATGCGGGTTGACCGATAAAGATCTTTGTAGAATATGTAGAAACCAATATGAGCATCCAGGTTCCGCTATTGGTTATTGACCGGAGACGTGACTCGGTCATGTCTACATAGTTCTCGAACCCGTAGGGTCCGCACACTTAAAGTTCTGTGACAATCAGTATTATGAGTTTATGTGTTTTGATGCACTGAAGGTAGTCCGGAGTCCCGGATGAGATCGGGGATATGACGAAGAGTCTCGAAATGGTCGAGACGTAAAGATCGATATATTGGATGACTATATTCGGACATCGGAAAGGTTCCGAGTGATTCGGGTATTTATCGGAGTACCGGAGAGTTACGGGAATTCGCCGGGGAGTATATGAGCCTTATTGGGCCTTAGTGTAATAGAGGAGGAGGAAGCCTAGGAGGCCCCCCCCCTAGCCCAATCCGAATTGGGTGAGGGGGCCGGTCCCCCTTTCCTTCTTCTCTCCCTCCTCTTTCCTACCTCTCCTACTCCAACTTGGAAGGGAGGGAATCCTACTCCCGGTGGGAGTAGGACTCCCCAATGGCGCGCCCAAGAGAGGGTCGACCCTCCCCCTCCTCCACTCCTTTATATATGGGGGAGGGGGGCATCACATGGACACAACAATTGATCATTGATCTCTTAGCCGTGTGCGATTCCCCCCTCCACCATAATCCACCTCGGTCATATCGTAGCGGTGCTTAGGAGAAGCCCTGCGTCAGTAACTTCATCAACATCATCATCATGCCGTCGTGCTGACAAAACTCTCCCTCGAGCTCTACTGGACCGTGAGTTCACGGGACGTCACCAAGCTGAACGTGTGCTGAACACGGAGGTGCCGTACGCTCGGTACTAAGGATCGGTCGATCATGAAGACGTACGACTACATCAACCGCATTGTCATAACGCTTCCTCTTGCGGTCTATAAGGGTACATGGACGACACTATTGAAGGAAATATGCCCTAGAGGCAATAATAAAGTTATTATTTATTTCCTTATATCATGATAAATGTTTATTATTCATGCTAGAATTGTATTAACCGGAAACTTAGTACATGTGTGAATACATAGACAAAACTGAGTGTCACTAGTATACCTCTACTTGACTAGCTCATTAATCAAAGATGGTTATGTTTCCTAACCATGGACAAAGAGTTGTCATTTGATTAACGGGATCACATCATTAGGAGAATGATGTGATTGACTTGACCCATTCCGTTAGCTTAGCACTTGATCGTTTAGTTTTCTGCTATTGCTTTCTTCATGACTTATACATGTTCCTATGACTATGAGATTATGCAACTCCCATTTACCGGAGGAACACTTTGTGTGCTACCAAACGTCACAACGTAACTGGGTGATTATGAATGTGCTCTACAAGTGTCTCCGAAGGTACTTGTTGGGTTGGCGTATTTCGAGATTAGGATTTGTCACTCCGATTGTTGGAGAGGTATCTCTGAGCCCTCTCGGTAATGCACATCATTTAAGCCTTGCAAGCATTACAACTAATGAGTTAGTTGTGAGATGATGTATTACGGAACAAGTAAAGAGACTTGCCGATAACGATATTGAACTAGGTATTGAGATACGGACGATCGAATCTCGGGCAAGTAACATACCGATGACAAAGGAAACAACGTATGTTGTTATGCGGTCTGACCGATAAAGATCTTCGTAGAATATGTGGGAGCCAATATGAGCATCCAGGTTCCGCTATTGGTTATTGACCGGAAACATGTTTCGGTCATGTCTACATTGTTCTCGAACCCGTAGGGTCCGCACGCTTAAGGTTTCGATAACAGTTATATTATGAGTTTATGAGTTTTGATGTACAGAAGGAGTTCGGAGTCCCGGATGATATCGGGGATATGACGAGGAGTCTCGAAATGGTCGAGACGTAAAGATCGATATATTGGACGACTATATTCGGACTTCGGAAAGGTTCCGAGTGATTCGGGTATTTTCCGGAGTACCAGAGAGTTACGGGAATTCGCCGGGGAGTATATGGGCCTTATTGGGCCATACGGGAATAGAGGAGAGAGGCCGAAAGGAAGGAGGCACGCAGCCCCCCTCTGGTCCGAATTGGACAAGGGGTGCAGCCCCCTTTTTCCTTCCTCCTCTCCCCCTCTTTCCTTCTCTCCTACTCCAACAAGGAAGGGGGGAGTCCTACTCCCGGTGGGAGGAGGACTCCTCCTGGCGCGCCCCTCCTGGCCGGCCGACCCCCTCCCCTTGGCTCCTTTATATACGGGGGCAGGGGCACCTCTAGGCAGAACAACAATTGATCCTTGAAATCTCTTAGCCGTGTGCGGTGTCCTCCTCCACCATAATCCACCTTGATAATATCGTAGCGGTGCTTAGGCGAAGCCCTGCGTCGGTAGAACATCAAGATCGTCACCACGCCGTCATGCTGACGGAACTCCCCCCCGACAATCGGCTGGATCGGGGTTCGAGGGATGTCATCGAGCTGAACGTGTGCTAGAACTCGGAGGTGCCGTAGTTTCGGTGCTTGATCGGTCGGGCCGTGAAGACGTACGACTACATCAACCGCGTTGTTCTAACGCTTCCGCTTTCGTTCTACGAGGGTACGTGGACACACTCTCCCCTCTCGTTGCTATGCATCACCATGATCTTGCGTGTGCGTAGGAATTTTTTTGAAATTACTACGTTCCCAACAACTATCCCCTCTCGTTGCTATGAATCACCATGATCTTGCGTGCGCAGAGGATTTTTTTGAAATTACTACGTTTCCCAACAGAATGTGAGGGAGAGGAGAAGGAAGGGGGGGGGGGGCGAGGCCCCTCCCCTAGTCCAATTCGGACTCCTTCCCTGGGGCAAGGCGCCACCCTTGTGGGCTGCCTTTCCTCCCTCCTATGGCCCATATCTTTCCTCGGGGGGTTCTGGTAACCCCCCCGGTACTCCGATATGTACCCGATACATTCCGAAACACTTACGGTGTTCGAATACTATCATCCAATATATCAATATTTATCTCTCGACCATTTGGAGACTCCTCGTCATGTCTGTGATCTCATCCGGAACTTCAAACAATCTTTGGTCACCAAAACACATAACTCTTAATACAAATCGTCATCGAACGTTAAGCGTGCGGACCCTAAGTATTCGATAACTATATAGACATGACCGAGACACATCTTCGGTCAATAACCAACATCGGAACCTGGATGCTCATATTGGTTCCTACATATTCTACAAAGATCTTTATCGGTCAAACCGCAATGACAACATACGTCATTTCCTTTGTCATCGGTATGTTACTTGCCCGAGATTTGATCGTTGGTATCTTTATACCTAGTTCAATCTCGTTACCGGCAAGTCTCTTTACTCATTCCGTAATACATCATCCCGGAACTAACTCATTAGTCACATTGCTTGCAAGACTTATCATGATGTGTATTACCGAGAGGGCCCAGAGATACCTCTCCGATACTCGGAGTGACAAATCCTAATCTCGATCTATGCCAACCCAACAAACACCTTTGGAGATACTTGTAGAGCATCTTTATAATCACCCAATTACATTGTGACGTTTGATAGAACACAAGGTATTCCTCCGATATCCGCGAGTTGCATAATCTCATAGTCAAAGGAATAAGTATAAGTCATGAAGAAAGCAATAGCAATAAAACTTAACGATCATTATGCTAAGCTAACGGATCGGTCTTGTCCATCACATCATTCTCCTAATGATGTAATCCCGTTCATCAAATGACAACACATGTCTATGGTTAGGAAACTTAACCATCTTTGATCAATGAGCTAGTCTAGTAGAGGCTTACTAGGGACACTGTGTGTTGTCTATGTATCCACACATGTATCAAGTTTCCGGTTAATACAATTATAGCATGAATAATAAACATTTATCATGATATAAGGAAGTATAAATAACAACTTTATTATTGCCTCTAGGGCATATTTCCTTCAAGGACAAGCCTAAATGAACTCTTATATAAGGCAAAGTGCTCCCGAGGACACAGGGGAATTACCGTAAAGCTAGTTTTCATCATGCTCATATGATTCATGTTCGTTACTTTGATAATTTGATACGTGGATGGACCGATGCTTGGGTGATGTCCTTTTTTGGACAAGCCTCCCACTTATGATTAACCCCTCACGCAAGCATCCGCAACTACGAAAGAAGAATTAAGATAAATCTAACCATAGCATGAAACATATGGATCCAAATCAGCCCCTTATGAAGCAACACATAAACTAGGGTTTAAACTTCTGTCACTCTAGCAACCCATCATCTACTTATTACTTCCCAATGCCTTTCCCTAGGCCCAAATCATGGTGAAGTGTCATGTAGTCGATGTTCACATAATACTACTAGAGGAGAGACAACATACATCTCATCAAAATATCAAACAGAATACCAAATTTACATGATTACTTATAACAAGACTTCTCCCATGTCCTCACAAAAAGCATCAGTATCCATAAACGATTTAACACAATCAAACTTAAGGTTTATACCCGACTCCTTACCTTTGCCGAGTTCCCAATCTTCAGAGTTGCATTTAATTATTTCCAATAAATCCCATTTGAATTCAATAGTCTTCTTCATAAAAGAACCAGTACAAGAAGTATCGAGCATGGATTGATCATTACGAGAAAGTCGAGCATACATTTTTTGAATAATAATTTCTCTTGAGAGCTCATGATTGGGGCATGAATATAACATTGACTTAAGCCTCCCCCAAGCTTGAGCGATATTTTCTCCTTCACGAGGCCAAAAATTATAAATATAATTTCGATCATGATGAACTAGATGCATAGGATAAAACTTCTGATGAAATTCCAATCTCAATCGATTGTAGTTCCAAGTCCCAATATCATCGCATATCCTATACCATGTCGATGCTTTTTCCTTCAAAGATAAAGGGAAGACCTTCTTCTTGACTTCATCCTCGGGCAAACCTGCAAGCTTAAATAATCCACAAACTTCATGCACATAGATTAGATGCATATCAGGATGTAATGTTCCATCTCCTGTATACGGATTAGCTAGCAGTTTCTCTATCATACCCGAAGGAATTTCATAATAAATATTTTCAGTAGGTGCAGTAGGTTGAGGGGCAACTCTTTGCTCTTCCGTTTGAGGTGAAGATACCCCGAAAAAACCCCTCAAAGGATTTTTTTCGATAGTAACAAGTGACAGTAAATTTTAGCACACTATAGAAATGTTTCCTTACCAAATTCCACTTGCCAAAGGCGCTTCACTCCCCGGCAATGGCGCAAAAAAAGAGTCTTGATGACCCACAAGTATAGGGGTTCTATCGTAGTCCTTTAGATAAGTAAGAGTGTTGAACCCAACGAGGAGCATAAGGAAATGACAAGCGGTTTTCAGCATGGTATTCTCTGCAAGCACTGAAATTATCGGTAACAGATAGTTGTGTGATAAGATAGTTCGTAATAGGTAACAAGTAATAAAAGTAAGTAAGGTGCATCAAGGTGGCCCAATACTTTTTGTAGCAAAGGATAAGTCTGGACGAACTCTTATATAAAGCAAAGCGCTCCCGAGGACACATGGGAATTACCGTCAAGCTAGTTTTCATCATGCTCATATGATTCGCATTCGTTACTTTGATAATTTGATATGTGGGTGGACCGGTGCTTGGGTCCTGTCCTTTCTTGAACAAGCCTCCCACTTATGATTAACCCCTCTCGCAAGCATCTGCAACTATGAAAGAAGAATTAAGATAAATCTAACCACATCATGAAACCTATGGATCCAAATCAGCCCCTTACGAAGCAACGCATAAATTAGGATTTAAGCTTTTGTCACTCTAGCAACCCATCATCTACTTATTACTTCCCAATGCCTTCCCCTAGGCCCAAATCATGGCGAAGTGTCATGTAGTCGACGTTCACATGACACCACTAGAGGAGAGACAACATACATCTCATCAAAATATCGAACTAATACCAAATTCACATGATTACTTGTAACAAGACTTCTCCCATGTCCTTAGGAACAAACGTAACTACTCATAAAGCATATTCATGTTCATAATCAGAGGAGTAATAATTATCATTAAGGATCTGAACATATGATCTTCCACCAAATAAACCAACTAGGATCAACTACAAGAAGTAATCAACACTACTAGCAACCAACAGGTACCAATATGAGGTTTTGAGACAAAGATCGGATACAAGAGATGAACTAGGGTTTGAGAGGAGATGGTGCTGGTGAAGATGTTGATGGAGATTGACCCCCTCTCGATGAGAGGATCGTTGGTGATGACGATGACGATGATTTCCCCCTCCTGGAGGGAAGTTTCCTCGACAGAACAGCTCTGCCGGAGCCCTAGATTGGTTCTGCCCAAGTTCCGCCTCGAGACGGCGGCGCTTCATCCCAAAAGCTTCGTCCTGATTTTTTCCAGGTACAAACCCTTCATATAGTAGAAGATGGGCACCGGGGGCCTACCAGGTGGACGGCAAGGCAGGGGGCGCGCCCAGGGAGGTTGGGCACGCCCCCACCCTTGTGGTTGCCTGGTGGGTCCCCGATGGTGATTTATTCGCCCAATATTTTTTTATATATTCCAAAATAATTCTCCGTGAAGTTTCAGGACTTTTGGAGTTGTGCATAATAGGTCTCTCAGATTTGTTCCTTTTCCATTCCAGAATTCTAGCTGTCTGCATTCTCCCTCTTCATGTAAACCTTGTGAAATAAGAGAGAAAAGGCATATGTATTGTGCTATAATGTGTAATAACAGCCCATAATGCAATAAATATCAATATAAAAGCATGATGCAAAATGGACGTATCACTCACCCACACCTATTGTTATTCTTCGGCGACGGCAGCCTCACACCGCAGCCGATCCAGTGAACCTTCATACTCCCCTCCGCATGGGCATCCACCTGCCTTGTCTTCCCTGGCTCTACGTCGTTCCCTTCCTAGGCCTTGCCGTCGTCCACCGCCTTGATGCTCTCGGCGCAGCGTGGTCAACGAATGACAACCATCAAAAGAGGACTTTAGGTGGTGAGGCTGACAGCTAAACCCACCAGCTACATCTTGGAACGCAAGGAAGTCCTTATTACTCGCAAAATAAAAATGATTCCTCCCTTGGCAGCTGGGACCCAACAACTATATCTTCACACGCAAGGAAGTGCGTCCTTATCCACCCTGTTAGTTGGGACCCACCCGGTCGAAGCATAGGTAACGTTGTCTGTCTGGTCGCGAACATGTACATACATACTGGTCGATCGGTCTCTCTGCAAATATGAACCGTGGCCGAGCAAGCAGCGACACGTGTAGTAGTAGAGCCCCCGACATAACAGTTCAGGCAGTCCCTTCTAAACTGTGTACACTTGCGTACAACCACATGCCAAAAAATACGGCCACATACGTACATACGGGCGGGGTCTCGAACGCCCACTCATGCATACGTACGACCATGGCTTGTGTACATGGAGAGGCAATGGACGACAACGACTACGTCCTGTTCATCGGCAGCCAACCGGTTGGGTCAGAAGGGAGAAACCGTGTCGTGTTCATTCGGGGGCAACAGAATGTGTCCTGTTCATCGGGAGCCAACTGGCTTGGAAGGAATAGCCAAAACGGGGCCTGGCATACCGCAGAATGAAGGAGACGGCATTCTGTTCGACCGCCTACGGTCGAAACGTGATCCTGTTCATCGAGAGGGGCCTGCCGTACAACAAAACAGTGAAAACAGACTTCTATTTGAGCCCCTACGGTCGAAACGGGGTCGTGTTGATCGGGAGGGGTCTGGTGTACCGCAAAACAAAGGAAACGGACTTCTGTTGGAGCGCCTACGGTCAAAACGGGGTCCTGTTCATCGGAAAGGGTGTGGCGTACCGCAAAACGGGACTCCACGGGGTGGTGTTCATTCACCGTCGTGCTCTAGTAGGCTCCACCGGCTACTGTTCATAGAGCCTCCATGGGGTGATATTTATCCACCCCCAACCAGCTGGGATGTGGAGGCCTCCTTAGGGTACTGTTCATCCAGCGGCAACCACCTACTACCACGGGGTCCTGTTCATCCACCCCCACCGGCTGGGGTGGGGCGTACACGTACATATGAGCGGGCGGCGGCAACGGGAACTGTTCATCCATAGCCAACCAACCAGCTGGGCTCACCACACGTCTTGACTCGTTTCTACGTATCGCGCACGCGGCAGCAACATGCACCATTCATCAAGAGGCAGCCCAACACACAGGCTGGCTACATCTCGCATGGGGGCTCGATCGGCTTCAGTGAGCAGTGAGAAGGATCGATCAAATTCAGTTAACAGCGAAGGAATCGACCGGCTTCACTTAGCAGCGAAGGAATCGGCCGACTTCAGTTGGCAGCGAAGGAATCGGCCGGCTTCAGTTAGCAGCGAAGGAATCAACCAGCTTCAATTAGCAGCGAAGGGATGGATTGATCGGCTTCAATATGTAGTGGGATCGATCACTTGTGTTCAGTATGTAGCTAGCTAGTGCAATCGCTCGGGTTCATAAGCAAACGCCTCGCAAGGTTTCAGTCAGCGAGCACCTCGCACACACACTACGAGAGATACGCGCAAACCACACTGCATCGCGCGGCCCCAACCACCTACCGTAACTGAGAACTCCCCGATATTTTCCTTGCCCTCACTTCTACCATGATTTTTTACGTCATGGACGGCCCAAAGAATGTCATACAGGTGCGTCTCCAGCCGGCCCAGGATGAAAAGCCCATTTTCTGTCATGATTTTCTGTCATAGAAGTAGGAGCCCACCACATCTATGATGATATGTGTTTTTGTCACAATTATCATCATAGAAGTGTCATAACCATGACATAATATTTTTGGCTCGGGCCATAATGTCATGGATGTGTCTTTCTTTTGTAGTGAAGCGACCACCAACACAGTACCACATGGGGATCACAAAGTAGGCTCGTATGCTGAATGATCGAGAGCTTCATGTTTCTCTTCATCAAAAGCATGATAAGCATCATGGTTGGATGAAGCGCCAGATGCAGAGCCGTCTTGTTGACGTCAATCGCATCTGCAACCTCTCCACCAAGAATGCATTTGTTGCCCATGAAACCGATAGGCGAGCTTGGAAGAGTCTCACGCTGTTATGCGTTGAAGATGATCTCACTGCTGATGGCTTCACTGAACGCTTCAAGTTTGGCTCCAAGCCCCCAGAATTTGCTAGGTGGTGCGCTAAACCTTCTATTGAGAATTCAGACTACTCATCGTCTAGACCAACTATTTTTGCTCGCGTGATTGATGAGGAAGACGACACCACTTCACCAGCTATGGCTTCACTGCATCAAGACGCTGCACTAGGCCCATCTGCACCACCCAACTCCAACATTGACCCACCTGCACCAACTTCTACTCCGCCTTCCGGGAACATGTAGACACCCTATGTCTTCATTCCATTTTGGTCATTCGATGACAAAAGGGGGAGAAGCATATGGTTTTATAGTATTCAAGCGGTATTTTGGTCGGGTGCTATATTTTGTTAAGTTTGCAACTCTCGTTCTTGAACAATTTGCTCTTGGTTTGTAAACTTAAGTCCTAATGGACGTCTACTACATTTTCTACTGCTTTTGTTGTGCGTTGTTTAACCCCTATCTTATGCGCATGAAGTCATTCTGCAGATGCCCATGTGTCATTGTGCATGTCATTATCTTCAAAATATTTCTCTATGCACTTTGATTTGACTTCATGAATAGAGGCAGATCTCCACAAAGCAAAACTTGCCATGTGCATTTGCATTCAAAAGCAAATTACTTATATGCACATCTTCAGGGGGAGCCCTCCAAATTCATGAAGCCAATGACCATGTTCTATAACTTTAACATATTTTATCCCCGTTGAAAACTTCAACCAGTTTGTCATCAATCACCGAAAAGGGGGAGATTGTAAGTGCATGTAGTGCCACCCCTAGTTGGTTTTGGAGTATTGACGACAAACTTGGTTGAGGGACTAATGTGTTTGTGAGATTCATAGGAGAACACAGGTAGAAGTCCCTATTGATTTGGTTTACCCATTGAAGATGACGCCTAAAAATGTATGAAGACATTGAAGGCATTGGTGCTTCGCGAAGACAATCGCGTCGAAGATAATGACGTGTGAATACATTCTCTTCAAGACAATGGAGTGCGAAGACATAGTTTTCTTTCCCAGTTTCATTTTCTTCTTTCCCGAGTCATAGGAACTACCGAACTGTTAAGTGGGGTGTAGGTGAACATAGTCAGAAAACTGGCGTGATGCTCAACCCAAATCCTGTGTCTTCGAGTGAAGACGACGAGAGAAAATCTTATCCTATGTTGGATAAGTCAGCTTTGCTTCTAGCCCAAGTCAAGCTGTCGCATGTGTTTGAAATCTAACCGTTGGACATGTGTCGATTGTCCATTGGCCCAGGGTCATTTCGGACATATCATGCCGGGTTGCCTCCTGCTTATAAATAGCCCACCCCTCCACCATAAACTGGTGGCTGCTCAGAGTGAGTGCATTGCTTTTGTCGCTTGAGAGCAACCCACCTCCAAAGCCTTTGAGAGAGAATCCTTGCGATGACAAACCCAAAACACCTAGAGCCCAAAGAGTGTTTGGCATCACTGAAGTCTTTCGGTTCTGCGTGATCCAAAGACTTATTACATTTGAAGACTGTGATCTTCCAGTCGGTTATGCATCGCGTTCTGAGCATCCAAGAGTCATCGTGGATTACCGGTGAACGAAATCTGTGAAGGTTTGGAAGTCTACCTTGAAGACTTACTTGAGTGATTGGGCGAGGACTAAGTGACCTTAGCTCAAGGGGAATAAGGTGAAGACGTGGTATTCTGAGTTCAATCTCAGCCTCCCTAACCAGACGTACAATTATCACAACAACTGGAACTGGTCTACCAAATCCTTGTCTTTGTCAAGCAACTCGTTCTATCACTTCACCCCTTACTTACTGTTTAGCTTCGTGAAGTCATTGCTTGTCTGCTCTGGTTGAATTTATTGTGTGAAGAAATTCACCCTTGATTACATATTTGGCTTCATAGTGTCTTCTTATTCTAATATGTTCTACCTACCTGCCACTTGTCTTCGTGCTTTCTCTGTACCGTACCTTGACTATTACATGGCTACAATAGTTCATTTTTCACTGTATCCTATTTAGGTATTATTTAACAGTGTCTTTGAAGACATTACATGATTCAAAGAATTTCATAAAAATCGCCTATTCATCCCCCTCTAGTCAATAACTAGCACTTCCATTGATGGTAAGGGTAACTCCAACACCATACGTCAAAACACTCCTAAAAGTTTGAATGACATGGTCCACACTTTTTCCATCCAATGTCGTGTACAAAATCTCCATGGGACGGTTCGGGCGTGTGAATTCCCCTATACTAGTATCAAGCTCGGTGGAGGTTTGGGGAGGGAGCTCCTATCTGATGCATTTTGCTTCAAATAGGCTCATGACGTACACAGAGGCCCGACTGGGCCGGCCCATTGGCGTTCATGCCCGTTGGCCTTGTAACACAACAGAAAATTTCAGAAAAAGGAATGCGGTCACCAGAAATCGAACTCCATATCTTTCATTGAGGACGGATTGTCTCTAGCAAGTGCAGTACATGACTATGTGCGACTAACCAGCGACACGGAACTATATGAACTAATTGCAGCGCCAGATCCGAACACCTTTAAAAAAACCTGAACATTTCTTCAAAATTCTAAGGGATTTTTAAAGTGGAAGTAATGTTTGAAAATCGAAATATTTTTCGAACAATGCAAACAAAATTTGAAATTCCAAACAATTTTTACATTTCAAGTATTTTTTGAACAACGCGAGCAAAATTTGACAACCGGCAACTTTTTTTGGAAATTATGAACAAAATTTGGAAAAGGCAAACATTTTTCCAAATTTGTGTTTTTTAAATCACGAACATGTTTTGAATTGATGAACAAAAATTGAAAACAAGAACATTTATAAACTTTTGAAAAGCGGCATTTTTTTCAAAAAACAAATTTTTTTGAAATTGCAATTTGTTTGAAAATATTTTTTTTTGAATTTCTAAAGTATTTATGATAGCTTTTTAAAAAATACAAACATTTTGAAAAGGAAAAATAAAGTTAAAAAGGAAAAAAAGAGGAAAATGAAAAAGAAACATAAAAAAGACCCCTAGAAGGTTCCCGAAACCAGAAAAAACCCCAAAACGGGAACGCTAAAAGGCCGTCCGAGATCATCGCTCAATCGCAAGTCTTGTGCGGAAATACGGCAACTTGACACAGAATGCATCATATAGGATATTCGGTTGGCGAGTCTGGACGTCCACCGGCTCACTTGTCAATTGGACTATATCTTCCCACACCCCATGTATTTTTTTCATCTAGGTCCACATGGCCCATCCTGCTATGCGGATTTGATGCTTATTTGACCTCTATGGTCAGGTGACCGTCTCCCATATCACCGTCCGTGGATACGTCCAAACGTGTCCACACACATTTAATGTGCCGAACTTTCCGTCAATGATGTAGGTAGTTGGAGTTGCCCTAATTTCAATTATGCCTAACAGAATTTTATATTGTTTATTTAAGTCCGCAAACTTTAGTTCCCGTAGACGTCGTGTATATATGTGGCTCAAAAAGAAAAAAAGAACGGTTGTGTGTACGTACGCGTTTCCGTGCGTATATCGTGCCCCGCTTCTGGATTTTTCGGGTTGCACAGTTGGGTACGGAGGAACCCAAAACCTCTTCTTGTCGCCACATGAAGCGCGACTTCCTTTTCAGCTAAAAGAAAAGAAAAGAGAGAAGTGCACACACGACACGATACGCAACACGCGAGAAAGGGGTGAGGAGACCAGCTGGCGCTGGTTGCCGCTTGGCTCAGCGAGCTGAGCTGAGCCAACAAGCCTGGCAGTGCCAGGTAGGTAGGCGCTCTCTCGTACTCCCGCCGTCATCAACCCGTCCCACCCACCTGCACCAGGCGAGCCCTACCAATCTCTTCCTCCCCGCCCCCGCCCCCGCCCCGCCTCCATTCCCACGCGCGCAGACGCAGACGCAGGCAGTTCGCGACGCCACCGCCCGCAGCCCACACCAAAAGCGAAACACAAACACTCCCCACCGCCGTCCCGGTCTCCGCCTCATCGCCCGCCCGCCCGCCCGCCGCGATTTCCGCCCTCCCGCCTCCTCTCCCGCCGCCCCCTCCGCCGTCCGCGCGCCAGGTGACCGTTGCCTCCCTCCTCCCCCTCCCGCGGAGATAGATAGATATGCTGCCGCCGTACTCCTGTTGTCCTTTTCTGTCCTCCCTCCTTTTGCACGTCGTCACGGCTTCGGGGGTTCCGAGGAAGGGACGAGCCGTTGCTGGTCCCAATTCCTTCGTCTTCCCTTCTCGCGCGTCGGTTGATTTGGGGGGAATTCATGCGTGCCATTTGCTCTCTCTCTGCTGGGACTTTTATCGATGGGAACAACCGCGGCCAGATCTGTTCTAGCCAGCCACCGGGAGAATTTCAGGTTTTCGCGGGGGCTAGGATCGAGGAGGGGATTTCCGTTTTTGGAGTGTCTGAGGTTCTCGATTCGGGGTCTTCTGACTTCTGAATTGAGATGGGATGGTATGGGGGGCTCTGAACCCTGTATCCCTGGATAAAAGGCATCGTCCTACTCTATGTTCTCTCTCTTTTTTTTCATTCCTCATGTTCTTTCTTCTCTCTGCCCATGTCCTTTCAATTTGACTAGATAGACTGTCACAGGCTATGCATGCGTCGTATCCGTCCTACATCTTTCTCAGTAAATTTCGTCTTGCCATGCAACAAAAGTTGCTGTCTGTTTCAGTGGGGGGAAAACGGCATGGTTAAATCCAAGGGAGGTACAGCGTGCTCTTCATTAAGCAATTTTGTCCAGACTAGTTGTCTCTCAGTTTATGTACGAGCTGCAAGTTTGAAGTCAACTAGTCTACCCTTGCCCCTGTATTTTGAACTATTTGTCATCTTACTGCCATCCAGTGTTAGCTACTACCTCTGTCCCAAATTTTAAGATGTTTTTGGTAAGCTAAATAGCCTACCAAAAACGTCTTATAATTTGGTACAGAGGAAGTACCATTTAACATCTGACCAAATGCACGATTAATTATGGGAGGTTCTGCTGTTAACGCTCTTCAAATATGTCAAGATTTCATAGTACTTGTGCCTAGAATACCAAAAAATTGAGAGAAAAAGGGACATGTTTGACAGTGGTTGCCTCTTTTTATCCAGAGTTTTGCTTATTTATTCATAAGAGAACAACATGGGTTTATGGTCACGGTTGCTTGTTTGTTAGTTCATCTTGAGTTTAGATTGTGCCTCCATGAGCAATTTGACATGACATACATGGATGATGGTGTCCATTACATTCTCCTGGGGGTTCTTCCCTGTTGCTAGTGGAATGTGTTTAGATTGGATTGTAACTGGTCCTAGCTGACTTTGGTGGATGTACCGTAACATGGTGTGCATGTAATCATGAATCATCATACCTGATAGCGACAGAGGTAGTTAAACTAAAACCACTTATTTCACTCAAGCTAGCAAACTTAGCATCTGCTGGGGTATCAGTCGGTCAAAAGGTTATGTAAAAATGTTAGGACTTAGGGGTATCATTTGCGCATGTTCCTGCTCTTGGTTACTGGAGGCATTTCTGTTATGCCCCTTTGTTGGAAAGATACACAGATTCGTCTTTGTGCATACAACTGGTTAAGTTCATGCCAAACAAACAATTATTATCTGAATTTGAGCTGACATATTGTGTTATTTTTGTAGTTCGAAGATTGGCCAACACAATTCATTTTATCAGTCCGGCCTATGCTTGATGTCAACTGCAAGAGATGTTGTTTAGTGTTGAGGAGGCTGGTTAGCTTTGGATCATAAATTCTCACCAGAAACAACACAGTTATGGACCGTGCAGACACCTCAGGGTTTGTCAGTGGTGGTTGCTTTGGTAATACGCTCCTGCTGATTTTCTTCCATTTTGTCTATTCGACCATCAGTGTCTGAAAGATTATTCAGCCCCTGTTTCTTCAGCTCCCCAGTAATCCTGATATTATTTGCTCTGACCCAGCTGTCATAGTGTTAAGCTGTGATGGATAATAGCTTTGTGGATACCCCAAACCAACCTCTGATGAATGACCCCTTTGTCTTAATGGCACAATCAGCTCCAAGCTACGCCCTGAACAACTTGACCAAAAGCGCAGTTCGCATGGATTGTGTCGGCTCAGCAATGGCTAATTGTGGTCATGGTGATGAAAGTACACAAAGCATGAATAACATCACAAGAGATGATGGTTGCAGGCTTGTTCTTGGGTTGGGTCCAACACCTGATTTTTACTCGACAGATTATCCGCCCACTGGTGTATATAAGTCAAAAGAATCTCAGACTTTGTCTGGCCAAAGTTTCTCTTTCACTGACCCAGGGGTGCTGAGGCTTGGCCTGCAGACAGATGGTGCAGAAACAATTCAGCATCTGCAAACACAAAATGAAACAGTTCATTCTTTTGCTGTTGTTGACGAGGCTTCAACATCTGCTGCTGTAAGGAGCATGGGTGGCTACATGCCATCCCTACTCTTTGCTCCCTGCTCCAATTCTTCTGCTGCCAACGAGACAGAATTACAAAGCAGAGATTCACTAAACTCCACACACTACAACAGCAATAATACTCAGCATATTCAACATCTTCAGCTCAGCCCTGAACCTTCTGCTACGACAGAGACTTCGTTTGGTGTGAGCTCTGATGTGGTCACTGGAGCAACCACATCAGAACAACGGAGTCATCCCCGTCATCCTAAGAAGTGCAGGTTCAAGGGGTGCTCCAAAGGTGGCAGAGGCTCATCAGGGCTGTGTATTGCTCATGGAGGCGGGCAAAGATGCCATAAGCCTGGGTGCCATAAAGGAGCTGAGAGCAGCACTGCGTATTGCAAGGCCCATGGCGGAGGACGGCGGTGTGAGGAGCTTGGTTGCACCAAGAGTGCCGAGGGAAAGACAGATTATTGTATTGCTCATGGTGGAGGCCGCCGTTGTGAATATCCTGATTGTCCTAAAGCTGCACGAGGTAAGTCTGGACGGTGCATAAAGCATGGTGGTGGGAAGAGGTGTGCAATGGAAGGTTGCATTCGGAGTGCTGAGGGAAAGGCTGGACTCTGCATTTCTCATGGTGGTGGACGCCGGTGCCAGTATCCGGACTGTGCCAAAGGGGCTCAGGGCAGCACATTATACTGCAAAGCGCATGGTGGCGGCAAGAGGTGCGTCTTCGATGGGTGCAGCAGAGGTGCAGAGGGGAGCACACCTCTGTGCAAAGCCCATGGTGGTGGGAAGAGATGCATGTTCGAAGGAGGTGGTGTCTGCCCAAAGAGTGTACATGGGGGGACTGAATTCTGTGTGGCACATGGAGGTGGGAAGCGCTGTGCAGCGCCTGGCTGCACCAAGAGCGCCCGTGGCCGCACTGACTGTTGTGTGAAGCATGGTGGTGGTAAGCGTTGCAGGATTGACAATTGTGGTAAGAGTGCTCAAGGTAGTACGGACTTCTGCAAAGCCCATGGTGGAGGCAAACGTTGCACATGGGGATCCGGTTGTGAGAAGTTCGCCCGTGGCAAGAGCGGCCTGTGTGCCGCACATGGAACCTTGGTTGCCAGGCAGCAAGAGCATGGAATGGTGAAGAGTGGAGGGAGCATGATCGGACCAGGCCTCTTCAGTGGCATTGTGGCATCATCAACCACCGCTGCAAGTAGCATGACAAATGAGCACTCCTCATCGGGCATCAGCACTGCATCAGATAGTGACGGCACAGTGAGGAGCCAAGCGATGATACCTCCACAGCTGCTTGTGCCTCGCTCCATGATGCCCTCGTCGTCGTCGGAGCCTACTGTGCGTGGGGGCAGAGAAGCAGGCTGTGCTGTTCCTGAGGGAAGGGTGCACGGTGGCGGCCTGCTGTCACTCCTCGGTGGCAGCTTCAGGAACGCCAATATAGATAAGCTCTGAAGTGTTTTCTCCGCCTGCAAATTGTGTCAGTTTGGTTGTACATAAAAGGCACCGTGTTGCCTATTGAATTTTATGCTTCTTCTCTTTGCTTGATAAACATTTCATGGATGTTTAGTCAGTCCATTGTACATGTTGTCCGGCAATTCTTCTGATCTGCATTCGACATGCCGGTCCAGTCAGTCATAGTTATTGCCAATAAGCCGTGTGTATTTGATATACTGTTTCTTATTTGCTTGTGGATTATTACTCCTAAGAAATTCGGTGCGCCGTTGCTAGGCAGGTTTTGTAAAATTGAATTTTGGCTTAGAATGTCTGATTATTATTTTTTGAAATGCTGGGACGTCCAGGTACTAGTCCTTTGCAGTTCTGTAACGATGAAAATGTTATCTCGCTTCTTACTTTCTTATTAGTCATGTATCTTGGGGTGTCGAAATCGACATGTTATATTACTCTTGATCCCAACATCGACTTTTTCTTTTTGTGGTACTTTTTAGTCCCATGCAGATGTTTCGTTTTGTTTGGAAGCAGAAACCACTTCAGTCTGATTGAACTTGATACCTGCTGCTGCTAATCTTTTTTGGGTTGATATATTTTGCCTGAAGGAAATACTTGCATCTCAGAAAAGATGTGTACTCCCTCCGTAAAGAAATATAAGAGCGTATAGATTACTAAAGTAGTGATCTAAACGCACTTACATTTGTTTACAGAGGGAGTACTAAAGACTGGACGAACGGGCATACAAGGAGAAAACTAGATGGGTTTGAGACTAGCCGCCCTAACCTAATGGGAGAATGGGCATACAAGGAGAAAACTAGATGAGTTTGAGACTAGCCGCCCTAAACTAATGGGAGATGAAGCGAGCAATTTGGGACTAGCCGCCATAAACTATTGGCAGATCTCAGATCTCCATGATTTTTACTTTAAAAGATCTCAGATCTCCACACAGAATGAACGTGGATCAGAGGAACTTGATCAAGAGTTTTGACTTCCTCAAGTAGGAGCTGGCAGAGTGGAGCTCAGCACAACATCTCCTTACTATACATAGGCGACTACATGCGCAATCAACAGTAGCCATACCTCCTCTGCTCTTTGAAGCGCGCAAACCAGCAGGCTCATCTCATCTCATCTGCTGGTGGTAGTGCTGCCCCACAATGGCTAGAGCTGCACTGCTTCCTGTCGCGCTGCTGCTGTGCCTTGCGCTGGCCGGCAGCGCCGATGCTGAGCGGAAGCCGGTCGGTTTCTACGGGCTCAAGAACAAGAAGGGGGATTTCTCCATCAAGGTCACCAACTGGGGAGCCACCCTCGTCTCTGTCCTCGTCCCTGACTGCCAAGGTATGGTCATGGCTGGGTTTTTCTTGCTTCCAAGTACCCATATGCATGTTTGCAATTTTTGTTGTTGTTGTTGCTGCTGCTGCTTAGGAGGTCATACTTTTTTTTTGTAGGAAACTTGGCTGATGTTATCCTCGGGTACGACACCCTTGGTGGATATGTTGTAAGATCACGAATTCATCTGTTTTTAAGTTTTCGCCGTTTCAGAGCGGCGCGGCAGATGTACCTACACATTGTTGCAGTGTTTTTTTAGTTGTTGTTGCACTGTTGACCATGTGTTATTACCGCCGAAACATCGCGCTTATGTTTATTGCTTGACATATAAACACGCACAGCTAACAGGACAAAACAATGCAGAGGTAGAAACTGTAATAACGAGAGAAACTGTAATATGCGGTACAGAACTCTGCTACCAAATGCAAGGGTTCTTTAATTATGTTTCATGATGAACCCATATAGACAAGCCTCTGTTCATTATCGTTTTGTGCAATGTTTCCAATCAGAATGGCACCGGCTCATTCGGGGCCACGGTCGGGCGCGTGGTGAACAGAATCGCCAAATCCCGCTTCGTGCTCGACGGGAAAGCCTATCGCCTTTTCCGTAACGACGGCAATAACTCGATTCACGGTATGCTTCAGACTTCATTCTAGCTCCTTTATTATAGTGGGAGTGACCATGCATGCGCTAATCATCTTGTCAATCTGTGTGTGTTAGGCGGGCACAGGGGGTTCGACAAGGTCATATGGACCGTCAAGGAGTACGTGCGCGACGGCGACACCCCGTATAGCAGTTGCGAGTCGAGGGTAGGCTTGCAACTGGGACAAAAACAACTACGGGGACCCGTTGTGAGTCAATGATAATTTGGATCTATTGAGGGTGGGCTTGAAATTGGGAAGAAAACAACCACAGAGGCCCAATTGCGATAGACTAGCATGGGCTTTCAACTCGCACAAGAAAATACAGCAAACAACTATGTGCTCAGTTGCGTGTCGAGTGTGGACTTGCAACTGGGACGTAAACAACTATGAGCCCAGTTGCGACTCGAGGGTGAGATTGCAACTAATGAAACACAACTACATGCCCACTTGCGAGTCGACGGTGGACTTGCAACTGAGACAAAAACAACTACGTGGTCGGGTTACGGGTCGAGGCTAGTCTTGCAACTAGGATGAAAATAACTATGGGGCCGGGTTTTGGTCGATGATGGGCTTGCAGGTGGGAGACAACACCAATAGGGCAGGTTGCAAAGTTGGGGTGTGCACTTGCAACTGGGACAAAAAACACAACTACATGGGCAGTAGTATGACTATGATGGGCTTGTAGTTGACACAAAACAAAGAAAAAACTATGGGCCTTGTTGTGAGTCGAGCGTGGACTTACAACTAGGGAAAAACAACAACAAACCTAGGTGCGAGTTGAGGGTGGACTTGTAACTGGGACAACATAAAAACTACGGGCGCAGTTCCGAGTTGAGTGTGGAATTGCAACTGAGATGAAAAACATACTACCGGCCCAGTTGTGAGTCAAGGGTGAGCTTGCAACTAGGACAAAACACAGGCTCCAGTTGCGAGTCGATGGGTGGCTTGCAACTCAGACAACTATGAGTTCAGTTTCATGTCAAGTGTGCACTTGCAACTGGGACAACTACGAAACTATGAGCCTAGTTGCGACTCAAGGGTCAACTGGCAACTGGGAAGAAACAAATTATATGGGCCTAGTTGCAAGTCAAGGGTGGACTTGCAAGTGGGATAAAAAGAAGCACTAGTTGCGAGTCGAGGGTGGGCATGCAACTCGGACAACTATGAGCCGGTCGCTAGTCGATGATGGACTTGCAACTGGGACAACTATGAAACTACAAGCCCAGTTGTGAGTCAAGGGCGGACTTGCAACTAGGACAATATAAAAACTATGGGCATAATTGTGAGTTGAGTGTGGACTTGCAACTGTGATAAGAAACATACTACCGACCTAGTTGTGAGTCAAGGGTGAGCTTGCAACTGGGACAAAAATACAGGCTACAGTTGCGAGTCGAGGGGTGGCTTGCAACTCAGACAACTATAAGTTTAGTTGTGAGTCAAATGTGCACTTTTAACTAGGACAACTAAGAAACTACGAACCCGGTTGCAACTCAATGGTCGACTTGCAACTAGGATGAAACAAGTTATGGGTCCAGTTGTGTGTCAAAGATGGACTTGCATCTGGGATGAAAAACAAAACACATAAACTAGTTGCGAGTCGAGGGTGGAAAACTACGAGCCTAGTTGCGCGTCGAGGATGGACTTGCAAGTGGAACAACTACAAAATTACGAGCCTAGCTGATAGTCAAGGGTCGACTTGCAACGAGGATAAAACAAACTACGAGATGAGTTACGAACCAATGGTGGACATGCAACCGGGGCAAAAAAGTCAACCCTTAGTTGTGAGACATGGTGGACTTACATTTGACACGGAAAAAGTAAGACTCGGTAGCTAGTTGAGGATGAACTTGCAACTAATGCAAAAAAAGTAAGGCCCAGTTATGATTCAAAAGAAACATCGAGGCCAGTGGCAAATCGAGGGTGGACTTACAACTGGAGACAAAAAATGCCAGTTGTGAGTTGACGATGGACTTACAACTGGGACAACTACAAACTATGAGACTAGTTGCGAGTCAAGGGTCGACCTGCAACTGGGATAAAACACTTTCATTTTGTATGACAAAGTTATAGTCGTGTTAAAGACATTAGTTGCAGTTACGGATGATACTTGCAACTGTGTGTATAGTAGAATACATTCAGCTACCCTCCCAACAAACATTTTTGCCTCGAATTGCAGTTGTATTGGAGGTATGCAGTTGCGGAATGAAGACGACACTGTAATTACATGTTTGATGATGGACATGCATCTGACACGAACAAAAATCATGAAAATTTTAAAGACAAATAGAACAAAAAATAAAAAGAGAAAAACCGAACAAAAAAAAAACAACCGAAAAAATGATTGGAAGCTTCTCTCAAAACCGGTAGACAGAGTCCTTCATGGATCAAGCTCATTCACACACATACGCTCCGGGGAGAGAAAAAACCAAACAACTGGTAGAAAGCAAAAAAATCTCACAAGGACACACTCACATACAACGACTAGACACATTTTCCTTCAACAATTCGCGTTTTCCTGGCTGAAAGCCCACAAAGCACAAAAACGAGGGACCCACAAAAAACAAAAAAGCCCACAACGGGCAGGCTGGTGTGTGCACGTACTTTTTTTTGACGGAAAACGTAACCAACCTAGCGACAAGAGGCCACAAAGCGACACGGGACATCAGCTGAAAAAAAAAAACAAGCGACACAAGACACGGGCTGGACACGAGCTGCCCGCCTCGCATGGACCTGGACACAGGCTGCCACGCGCGACAAACACGATGCCAGCGAGCGCACGAGCGAGACGAACAGTCTGCACGAATCTTAAAAACAAACAAGATCTAAGGATTCTAGATTTAGATGTGAGATACTATTTCACATCTAGATGTGAAATAGCAAACCTATTTTCTTGCACGTCAGTTGATCTATCTTCATGACACCTCGGTATAAAATACTACGGCTTATCCAAGAAGTCAAATTTGCAAATTGCAATACAGTAGCATGTTCTCTGTTTAGAAAATCAGTGATGTACGTACTGTAGAGCTGACTTGCACTTGTTTCCGCGGACCACGTTTGGGGCACGCACGCACGCAGGATTCCCGGGCGACCTGGACGTGTACGTGACGTACCAGCTCTCCGGCCCGTACGACCTCAGCATCCGCATGAACGCCACGGCGACGACCAAGGCGACGCCGGTGAACCTCGCCAACCACGCGTACTGGAACCTCGCCGGCCACGGCAGCGGCGACGTCCTCGAGCACGAGCTTCAGCTGCTCGCGTCGCGCTACACGCCGCTCGACGACACCAAGATCCCGACGGGCCAGGTGGTGCCCGTGGCCGGCACCATGTACGACTTCCGCACGGCGACGCCCGTGGGCGCGCACATGGAGGTCGTCCCCGGCGGAGGCGGCGGCTACGACATCAACTTCGTCGTGGACGGGCAGCAGGACGCGATGCGGAAGGTCGCGTTCGTCCGGGATCCGGAGTCGGGGCGGGCGTTGGAGCTGTGGGCGAACCAGCCCGGCGTGCAGCTCTACACCTCCAACTGGGTCAGCAACGAGAAGGGCAAAGCCGGGAAGGTGTACGGGCAGTACGGCGCGCTGTGCCTGGAGACGCAGGCGTACCCCGACGCCGTCAACCACCCCAACTTCCCGTCGTCCATCGTGAGGCCCGGCCAGGTGTACAAGCACGACATGCTCTTCAAGTTCTCCAATTAGGTTATGTGCATGTATGCCTGATTGGCGCTGTATGGATCGTAATGCTCTCTTGAGTATCCTCATTGCAATGAACCCGGTCTTTATCTTTTTCTATACGGAAATGCTATATGATGACCAATATCCCTGAGGCCAACCCGAGAGAACACGCTCTCTCCCGTCGGATTCGTTTACACGAATCTTGGCCCAGGATCCGGCCACGTCGGGTTTTCAAATGGGTTCGCTATATAACACACCAAAGCCAGCTAACTATTTTCAAAATAATAGAGTGACCACACCAGAATGCTACATCGACCGGCATATTACAGGCCATCAAAGGACCCTTCCAAACAATTAAACAGCCCCCCTCCTTGATTTTTCAGGAGGGTGGGGCCTTCCCTTCCCCTTGATCCAATCAAGGATTGACAACTCAAAACTAACCCCGTAAAAGCGTGTAAGAGGGACGAGACTTGCCTGTTCCCTCCGCCTGCGTTCATCTGTGCTCCCGCATACGTGACATGATTTGATTGAAATAAAATAAGGCCTGGCCTCACCCCCTTAAAATCAGGGGTAGATGATTAGATTAGAAAGAAAAAAGGAAAAAAGATAGTCGTAGGATGAAGTGGAAACACGGATGGGAGCACGGGAAGGGAGCAGGCAAGCCGGATCCGTGTAAGAGTACGTCGATGTAGCATTGCTGGCCACCACACTCAGCGTGACCCTCCACCTAGAACATCGGGCATTGAATCCCAGTCCAGCCTTTTTTCTCTCTTTTCACCACACGACAATTTTTCTAGAAAAAATTAACATGGTTGTTTATAAATTTTCAAACTATGTCACATGGCAATTTTATATTTTTCCCTTTTTTGTTTTTTTTTCACAAGTCAAGTTTGTTTTTGAGCATGACATTTTATTATTAATGGATGGCATTTTTTATTATTAAGAGATGTCATTTTATTAGTAAGAGATGACCCTTCTTATTAAGAGATGACATTTTTATTATTAAGAGATGTCATTTTTTATTATTTAAGAGATGGCATTCATTATCATGGAATTTTTTCCTCTTTGTTGACATGGCAATTCAAATTATAGAACCACATCGAGCTTTTTTAAAAAGAAGAACTGCCATGCATGATTTGAGAGCCACTAGTTAACGAGCGCTCCTTCAGGAGCCTCGGAACGATCAACGCCACTTGGCACGCTCTCAGCCATTTTCCATGTGTCGCGCTCTGGGCGCTCCCTCCGGATTTTATTTTATTTTTATTTTTCCGCACGCGTTTTCAGCTTTTTGAACGTTTTTTTTGTTTTTTTTTGACTTTCTGTTTTCCACCGGTCTTCCTTAGCTTTTCAATAAAAAAAGTTTTTGAAATTATTTTTTGCGTAAAAACGCGTTTTTTTTTGCGCGAGTCAATGTTTTGATTCCGCGGGAGACACGGTTTTGCTTTCGCGAGAGTCACGGCTGTGCCTCTCGGAAACGAAAAAAAATGCGTTTTTTTCCTTTCGCGAGAGTCACGATTTTGCTTCCACGAGAGGCACGGTTGTGCTTTCGCGAGAGTCAAGGCCATGCCTCTCGGAAACGAAAAAAAAACATGTTTTCTGTTTTTTTTCCTTTCGCGAGTCGCGGTTTTGCTTCCGCGAGAGGCACGATTGTGCTTTCGCGAGAGTCACGGTCGTGTCTCCTCAGAAACGAAAAAAACCCGCATTTTCTTTTTTTTATTCTGCGAGAGTCACGGTTTTGCTTCCGCGAGAGGCACAGTTGTGATTTTGTGGGAGGCACGGGCGTGCCTCTTTCGGAAAGGAAAAAACTTGTGCTCTTGGTTCGGTTTTTTCGTCCGTTTTTTTGTGAAAAACAAGTTCGCCAAAACCTATCAACACGAGATCTAGTTTTGAAGATCTCGACGCGAGGAATCCAACGGTGAAAGCGGTTCGAGATTTGAACGCATGGTTTAAGAGATAAAACATTTTGAATAAACGGATCTACGAAAAAAGGGAAAACTCTCAAGTTGCGAGAAGTGACGCACGTGCAGTGCACCACTTGTCGCAACCTAGGGAGGTTGGAGTAATCTTTGCAACGAGTACTCCTCAACTAGTGATTTCAGCATGATTCACATATGATGGCATTTATCATTTTTTTACAGATGATGGCCCAGTAAGAGACCCGCGAGTTGTGGGGTTCGCTATGAGGGTTTTATCCTAGCGGACGAAATCGTTCGCTTGTTGTTCGAGTGTCCTTGAGAACGAATTGACAGCTGGGAGCTCCCCCGGCAACCATTCCCCAACTATTGGGGTCCTTTCTATAAGGAAAATGCTACTAACGACTTCTAAAATGCAAGGTGCTTAGAGAGATAACGGTTTCGCTAAATCCGAGTTGACTGACGTTTAGCAATATCTCAGTTAGGTCCATGATAGTTAGATTTAGGCACATCAAGATTCGTGCACGTGGGCGGATTGGTGTGCTCTTTGCCATAGAGCCGCCCACCTTGGGTGGGTGTGACGGGATGCTGCGTGAGCTATATCTCGCTTACAGTGAGAAGGAAGGAGCTCTTGCCTTAAGCATCCACACTAATAGTGTGACGCCCCCGATTCGACCGTACACTAATCATAAACGCAAATGTGTACGTCAAGATCAGGGACTCACGGGAAGATATCACAACACAACTTTAGACACAAATTAAACTAATACAAACTTTATATTACAAGCCAGGGGCCTCGAGGGCTCGAATACAAAAGCTCGATACACAAGAGTCAACGAAAGCAACAATATCTGAGTATAAACATAAGTTAAACAAGGATGCCTTAAGAAGGCTAGCACAAAAGCAACACGATCGAAGAGGCAAGGCCTCCTACCTGAGACCTCCTAACTACTCCTGGTCTTCGGCGGCCTCGATGTAGTAGCATCCGCCGGCGGTGGCATATGGCTCCAGGGATCCACCAACCGAAAAGAAGAAAGAAGGGGGAAAAGGGGTAGCAAAGCAACCGTGAGTACTCATCCAAAGTACTCGCAAGCATCAGATCTATACTAAGTATGCATTGGTATCAAATGGAAGAGTTGTATCTGTGGACTGAACTGTAGAATGCCAGAAGAGGGGGGGGGGGCTAGCCTATCAAAGACTAGCATCTTCAAGCAGCTCCAAGCATCTTGCAGCATGTAGAAGAGTAAAGAATAGCAGTTTATAACTAACAAGCATGTAGTAACATTAACGCCCAGAGATTCTTCCTCGACTTCCTATGACGAAGCAATCCCGAAGCCACATATCCACCACATATCTCAAGTATCCATTTCTACTTATAATAGATTAGGATACAAGTCTGAACGTCCATTACCGTGGACATGGTATTCGAATAGATAACTTCCCTGCAGGGGTGCACCACGTTACCCAACACGCTTGATTACTCTTGCCAGACAGACGTTTCTGAGTCAATGCCCGGTCTCGGAAGATCAACACGTCGCATTCCTACCTAGGCTCAGTAGAGAGGTCCCTGTCGGTCTACATCCTAAGCACTCCGGGGTCTTGGGCCCATCACCTGTTGAACTCAGATCATTGCGAGCAGGGTGGATACCAGCACCGCCTTGGATGGCCAGCACGATCCGACCATGCCGCGATGCTGAACTGAACGTCTGGCAAAGCTTCGACTGATACTACGATGCTGAGGCCCGTAACTAATCTCGCGTGGTGGTTAGTGCTAAAGGCCAGAGGCCAGCTCAAAACAAATACCCAAACCTGTTAGTGCACTGGGGGCTCGCGGAGACGAGCAGAGACTCACGATAATGTGACCCAATCGCCTCATCTCGTGGACTTACGGCAAGGGCCCAGAATGCCCAGTTGTGCCTCGTAGAAAACTTGCGGGTGCTCTCCGTGCCCGCTCGACTTTCACAACAACTCGCTGGTACCCCTCAGGGCTGACCCGACTTAAAAAAAGGTCTCAAGTAAAGTCCGGGTAACGGTGTGTCCAAAACATCAAGAGGGAAAACCTAAGGAATCACCCTCGGTGGATTCCACTCAAAATAATCATCAAGGTGAATGTGGGAGGAATCACCCTCGAGGTCTACACTTGAGGTGTTGCACGACAGATTCGTATCGAGAATGGTGAAGGAGGAATCACCCTCGATGACCACCGAATAACTACACTACAGAGTTATCATCAGGAGTGCGTTATGAGGTATCACCCTCGGCACTCGATAGTATCTCTACAGAGTCGAGCAACAAAGGGGGTGAAGTGTGTGAGGTGTCGGGCTCTGGTCGTTGATCATGTTGATCGAGTCGTCAATGATGAAGCAGGGGCAACAAGGACAAGGTGGGGGTAATTGATGGATCACTAACCAACCTATACTAAGCAGTTTAGGATAAGTAGGTAAGGTACAACAGCAGGTACAAAAGCAGGCTATGCATCTAAATAGGAGCAATCAATTCTAGTAGCAAAATCTAATGCAAGCACGAGAGAATGGAATGGGCTATATCGAGATGATCAAGGGGGGGGGGGGCTTGCTTAGAAGCTCCGCTGAAAGGGAAGAAGGGCCGTCGTCGACGTAGTCAATCACAGCGGCATCATCCGTCTCGAGGTATACCGGAGAGAAGAGGGGGAAGAAACAATAAATACAAAGCACACAGATGCATCACTAAGCATGACATGGTGATATGCGGTGCTAGGGGTGTTCTAACACAGTGTTACACGATACCGGCGAAGGGGGATAACATCCGGGAAAGTTTTCCCAGGGTTAGGCATTTTCGGACAAATGAATCGGAGGGGGATGGTTGCATGTATGCTATGCTAGGGATGTGTGGCAGACGAATGTACTGCGTATCCGAAACCGTCTCGTTGTTCCGAGCAACTTTCATGTAGAAAACATTTTCATCCTAGTTATGGATAATTTTTTATGCTTTTCTAAAGTTTTAAACAATATTCTAGAATTATCTTTAATTAAAAAAAGAATTATGAAGTCAACCTGACGTCATCATGACGTCAATAGTCAACAGAGCGTTGACTGGTCAAACTGATGATCGGGGCCCACTGTCATTGTCACTGATTAATTAATCAGACTTTAATTAACTAATCATGTAATTAGGGTTAACTAAACATAATTAATTAAGTTAACTAATTAATTAATATTTTAATTGTTTTAATTATTAATTTTATATATTTAGTATATTTTTTAGAACATTTTTTGTTATCAGAGACGGGCCCCACTTGTCATTGGACAGGGGGCCTTATCGGGCGTGCGGGCACGCGGGCTACGGGCGCTGACGCCAGGCGCCGAACGGGGCAAACCCGGGCGTGCGGGCGACGACCGCAAGGCACGGCGGGGCATCGGAGTTGGCCGCGGGCGTGACAATGGCCCGCGGGTCTGGAGGTGGAGGCGGGCACGGGGCGACGGTGCCAGTGGCAAGGGAGGGCGGAGTGGCACCGGGCAGGGGCAGGGCACGCGGGTGGCAGGGCGCATGGGTGACGGGGCGCTAGCGGCCAGCGGGGCAGCCAGGGGCGAAGGAGAGCCGCGGCCAATGCAGGGACAACAGGCGGCAATGGCGGTGGCAGCAGATGGTGGTAGTAGGCGGCATCACGAGGGGGGCCAATAGCGGGTAGGGTTACTAGCAGCGGCGAGGCGACCAGACGCGGGCGGGCACTAGTGCATAGGAGCATGGACGCAGAGCTTCGATGGCGGCCATGGTGTTGGGGAAATAATTATTAGGTATGACCCACCCAGGAGACCGGGTTATACCTATGACGATTCTTGATATGAAGCCCACATGGATATTGAAGATGGCGGTTCACAAGCAAGGGCCCAAGGCCCAAAGGCGACTCAAGGCCCGTAGGGGTAAACCGCCACATATGTAAAACTTGTATTGCAAGGCATGTATAGGTAGTCACCGAGCCGGACACTTTGTCTATGTGCCGGCCGGGACTCCGTGAGTCGCTGGGTGTCAACCTGTGTATATAAAGGGACGACCCGACGGTGATTCAGGACGAGAAACAACAGATCGAAAGCTAGGTCAAGCGGATTCGTTCCCTGGTAATCGAGACATAAGCAATACCACCTCAAACTGGATTAGGCCTTTACCTTCACTGCAAGGGGCCGAACTAGTATAAACTCCTGTGTCCTTTGTCCCATTTAACCCCTTTAAGCTAACTTAGTTGCGATGGCTCTACGACTAAGTCCTTACACTAGGACATCTGCCGTGACTATTCCACGACAGTTGGTGCCCACCATGGGGCCAGCGCATGGTGGTTTCGAGTTCTTGAAGGGTAGCTTCGAAGGGATCAAGGGATACGCTGTGGGCCGGATGACCAAGAGTCTCCACGGCAAGCTCTACATCGACGATGCAGGCTGGGGCCCCGACGCCGGCTCAATTGAGTACGGGAACCGGGTCCCCTTCGGCGGAATCCACGTCTTCATCGGCAAGATCGGCGAGCTGGGCCCTGAGCCGGACATCTGCACCGACATCATCGAGATGGCTCAACGTGTGAGACCCGCCCGAACTCACCCCGCCATGAAACATGCCTTCATGGGATGCATCCATGGAGCAGAATTTGATGAAGGATCTATGTCTGGTGGTGAGACGGCCATCTACTCTGATGGTGAGTCGTCCACAGGTGAGACTACTTCGTTGTATCAACTGCAAGATGGAAGGCTTGGGGGTTATTCCGATGGTGACAGTATTTCAGACCCCTATGAGCCGCCAAACAGAGCCAAGATCTTCATGGATGGTACACAGCCTGGGCAAAATTCTTCAACCGTAGCAGCGATGACTTCCGAGTCAGCGGCGGTGACGGTAGCCGGGGCAGGAGGCCCTATGCGTCCACCGGCTCAGGTGTTGATGGAGTTGCTGGATAGACTCACAACCTTGTTAATAGCAGAAGTTAACCCAACAAATCAAGCTCAGCATAGCACGGAAATTGCAAAGCTGCGTGATGAGGTAGCGCAAGCCAAGGAGAACCTGGTGGCAGAGGATGTCAGGATGGCCGCAGAATAGGCTTCCCTTGATGCTCAGGTCCAGTGGATTTAGTCAGAGTCTTTTCGGCTTACAATGGATCAAAATGCTTCAAATGAAATCATGAGGAGGAGGCACCAGTCCCGTCTACCGCCGGTTTACAATGCTAGAAACCTCTTCCGCACGCCTGGAGCGGGGACCACTAACCCGCCGGAGATAAACCAGGCTGCGGCACCTGGAGTCGGAACGCCGGTTCAGCCACGCATGACGAAACCCCCTCGTCCGAACAGCGCTACGCCTCAACATGTCCCAACACCACCGGGTCATTATTCCAATCCCTTGGAAAACATGATTGTTGTGGCGACATGATTGGCGGCTCTCCCGGTGGATGGCGACTCTCCAGTGGCGGTTGAAACACGAAAGGCTAGAGAGCTTCTTCAGACAACATTGGTGCAGCAGGAGGCATATTCTTACAATCGAGATAGGATTCACTCGACCCCTCGCCCAAGCCAGAGTTATAACAGGCACATGGACTCACCAGCCGTTTCAAGCAACGCCCAGCACCATGACCAGCCATGTGGGCATGACCAAACGTGTGATGGAGCTCATAACTTGGTCGATCAGGACAGAGTGCGTCAAGAGGTTGAGCAGGCGGCTCACCAGCCCCTTCCGGTTTATCCAACGACTTCGGTAGAGGCAGGCGTGACCTCTAGATCTACAGGTGTACCCTGTTTGGTGCCGGCTCTGCGTAATGAGCGTTTGCCCAAGGATTTCAAAGGACCTCGTAAGGTGCCTAATTACATAGCCGACTTACTCCCTGAGGCATGGATTGAGAGTTATGAGATGGCCATGGAACTGTTGGAGGTCAGTGACACCGCGTGCGCTAAGTACTTCACCATAATGCTGGATGGAACGACCCGTACTTGGTTAAAAGGGATGCTAGCTAATTCCATCGGGTCATGGGCTGAGCTAAAGGCCCGGTTTATTCAGAACTTTAAAGACACGCGCAAGCAAACCATGTAGATTGTGGACTTGGCTACTTGCGCCCAAGAGGAGGGTGACTCAACAACCCATTGGGTGCGCTGGGTGAAAGCTATCATACATTCATCCGGTAACTTAAATGCTGGTTCTGCAGTCTTAATGTTGGAGAAAAATTTCCTTTTTTGTCTCTTAAGCAGAAGCTGGGGCGGCTCAAGCGCGATTGTAATGATATGGGGCAGCTAATGGCGACTCTAATCAAATATGCCGACTCTGATAGTACCAAGGACCCCGAGTCTGATGATGACAAGCCGGGAAAGGGAAAGAAGAATGGCAACACCAAGGGTCTGCAGCATAACCCGGCGAATCAGGGGGCAACGGTAAACGCAAGGATGATGGTAACTCAGAGTTTGTGGCTAACATCAATGCACTGAGCAATAATCAGTGTCATAAGGGGAGGCCGCCTCCTCGGACCGGTGGATCAGGTCCTACTCTTGAGAAGTTGCTGAATGAGCCCTGTCCAAAGCATGGCACCCAGGAGAAACCAACTACTCACCTTTGGAAAGATTGTTCAATTTAAGGGCTTTCAAGAATTCTAACTCGTTTCACAACAATCATGGGCCGGGCGGCGGCTCAGGTTCTGGTGGCGGCGGTTCTCATGGCCCGGGTTATGGAGGTAGCGGTTCTAATTCCGGCTTCCAGGGCCACGAAAGTAATCAGGGTGGTTATAATCAATGTAATCAGGGCGGTTATAATCAAGGTAATCATGGTGGTTACAATCAACATTCCGGCCAGGGGGGTCAGCAGCAACAATCTGGATATCAAAGTCATCCAATGCAGTTGAATAGTGGGCAGTATCATGTGTTCACCACAAGTTTGTGCAAGCAGGACCAGAAGCTTCATAAGAGGGTTGTGAACACCGTTGAGCCGGCCGTTCCTCATTACTTGTGATGGTCTGAGCAGCCCATAATGTGGAGTCGAGCGGATCACCCGCCCCGGGTTGATAATCCGGGTCACTTAGCTTTGGTGGTGGCGCCTCAAGTTGGTGGATACAAATTCACTAAGGTACTCATGGATGGAGGTAGTAGCATTAATATCCTTTATTATGAGACTTTCCGTCGCATGGGGTTAACTGATAAAAATCTTAAGACATCCAATAATGTTTCCATGGAGTGATGCCTGGTAAGTCGGCATACCCTGTAGGCAAGATTGAGCTGGAAGTGGCCTTTGGAGATGAGCACAATTCCAGGGCTGAGAAGTTAACCTTTGAAGTGGTCAAAATCAGGAGCCCATAGCATGCTCTGTTTGGACGACCGCATATGACAAGTTCATGACACGACCGTGTTATGTTTATCTACAACTCAAGACGCTGGGTTACAAAGGGACCATCACAGTGCATGGGAGTCGGAAGATAGCTCTGGAGTGTGAAGAAGGTGATGCTGCTTATGCTGAGTCTGTCTGTGCAACAGAGGAATTGAAATTTTACAAGGATAATATTGACCCAACGGATATGACATCTTTGAAAAAGCCAACTACAGAGCATGATCCGGTTTTGAAGTTTAAATTGGCGGATGATACTAAGCTCGTTGATTTTGTTCCTGGCGATTCATCCAAGCAGTTCAGTATCAGTGCTAATCTGGATCCTAAATAGGAAAGCGTGCTCATCGAGTTCATCCATGAGAACTGGGACATCTTTGCATGGAAACCTTCTGTCATGCCGTGTGTACCGAGGGAACTCACTGAGCACACTCTAAATATTGATCCGAAATTTAAGCCGGTCAAGCAATTCCTTCGTCGCTTCAATGAGGAGAGGTGTAAGGCCATTGGTGAAGAGGTGACCTGGCTCTTGGCAGCTGGGTTCATTGTTGAAGTCTTTCATCCGGAATGGTTGGCTAATCCGGTGCTGGTGCTTAAGAAGAATGGCACTTGGCGGATGTGTGTGGATTACACGGACTTAAACAAGGCTTGTTCGACTGATCCTTTTGCTCTCCCTCGTATTGATCAAATCATTGATGCTACGGTGGGCTGTGAGCGTCTGAGTTTTTTGGATGCTTATTCTGGTTATCATCATATCAAGATGGCAATTAAGGACCAGTGAAGACAACTTTTGTTACTCCCTTTGGAGCCTTCTGTAATGTGTCTATGCCTTTTGGGATCAAGAGTGCCCAAGCGACTTACCAGCGATGTGTGTAGAATTGTCTTCACAGTTAGATTGGGCGTAATGTTCATGCTTATGTGGATGATATTGTGGTGAAATCCAGAGAGAAGGAAACTTTGATAGACGATTTGAGGGAGACCTTTGACAATCTCCGGGTCTACGATATGATGCTTAACCCGGCCAAGTGCATCTTTGGTGTGCCAGTAGGCAAGCTTTTGGGATTTCTGGTTTCTAACAGAGGCATTGAGGCTAACCTAGAGAAGATCAAGGCCATTACCTCCTTGGCAAAGCCAGCATGTATCAATGATGTTCAGCGTCTGGCGGGTCGTATTGCTGCCTTAAGCCAGTTCATAAGCCGGTTGGGTGAGAAGGCCATACCACTGTATCAGATGATGAAGAAAATAGATGATTTTGTCTGGAGTGATGCGGCTAATGACGCATTTGAAGCTTTGAAAAAACAGCTCGCTAAGTCGCCAGTCCTTGCTGCTCCCATTGACAAGGAACTGTTGTTACTATATGTGGCTGCTAATGCCCGGGCTATCAGTGTGGCTATTGTGGTAGAACGGAAGGAGGCAGGCAAGGAGTATCCGATTCAACGACCGGTTTACTATATCAGTGAAGTGCTTATTGAGTCCAAGCAGAGATATCCACATTGGCAGAAGCTCATTTATGGGGTGTTCATGGCCACCCGGAAGCTTAAGCAATATTTTATAGGTCATCCCATCATTGTGGTTAGTTATGCTCCTTTAGGGGATATTATTCAAAACAGAGAAGCCACAGGGCGGGTCGCCAAATGGGCCATTGAGCTTGGGCCTCATGGTTTGAAATATATGCCTCGCACGGCCATAAAATCTCAAGCACTTGTGGATTTTATCAATGATTGGACGGAGCTGCAGATGCCTGAGGAGAAGCTAGATAACATATATTGGACTATTCACTTTGATGGGTCCAGGCAATTGGAAGGCTTGGGGGCTGGAGTTGTCTTAGCTTCCCCTTGAGGTGACAAGTTTTGTTATGTCTTGAGGTTGATGTTTCCCTGTACTAACAATGCAGCTGAGTATGAAGCCTTGCTCCATGGTCTTCGGATGGATAAGGAGATGAACTTAAGCCGGGTGAGATGTTTTGGCGACTCAGACTTGGTAGCTCAGCAGGTTTCAGGCAAATAGGATTCTAAGGACCCACTCATGGCGGCTTATCACCGTGAGGTTGATGCTATTGCTGGACACTTCAAGGGTTATCAGGTGGAACACATTGATTGCAGGAAAAATGAGGCGGCTGATGCCTTAAGCCATTTGGGGTCTTAGCGTAAGCCAGTCCCACCTAACACCTTCTTGGACGTTCTTCATAACCCTTCTGTCAAATTGCCTATAGAGGAAGACCTGGCTATTCCAGACCCGGAGGCACAATTGGTGGCGGCTCTTCACACTATCCCAGATTGGACAGTACCATATTTGGCTTATATGACCCGGGGAGAGTTACCTGAGAATGAAACTTTGGCCAGGCAGATAACCCGGTGGTCTAAATCAATGACAATTGCCAATGGTGAGTTACACCATCGCAGTGTCACTAGGGCGTTTCAGCGTTGCATCTTGATACGTCTCCGTCGTATCTATAATTTTTTATTGTTCCATGCCAATATTATTCAACTTTCATATACTTTTGGCAACTTTTTATACTATTTTTGGGACTAACATATTGATCCAGTGCCCAGTGCCAGTTCCTCTTTGTTGCATGTTTTATGTTTCGCAGAAAACCAATATCAAACGGAGTCCAAACGGGATAAAAGCGGACGGAGTATTATTTTGGAATATTTGGGATTTTCCGGAGGAAGAATCAACGCGAAACAGTGCTCGAGGTGGCCACGAGACAGGGGCGCGCCCACCCCCTGGGCACGCCTGGCACTCTCGTGGGCCACCCGTAAGGCGGTTGACGCTCTTCTTTTGCCGCAAGAAAGCTAATTTTATGAGAAAAATCTGGGCGGAAGATTCACCCCAATCGGAGTTACGGATCTCCAGATATAAAGGAAACGATGAAGGGGCAGAGCCAGAGAACGCAGAAACAGAGAGATAGATCCAATCTCGGAGGGGCTCTTGCCCCTCCCAAGCCATGGGAGCCAAGGACCAGAGGGGAAACCCTTCTCCCATCTAGGGAGGAGGTCAAGGAAGAAGAAGAAGAAGGGGGCCTCTCTCCCCCTTGCTTCCGGTGGTGCAGGAGTGCTGTCGGGGGCCATCGTCATCACCGCGATCTTCACCAACACCTCCGCCATCTTCATCAACATCTCCATCACCTTCCCCCTTCTATCTACAGCGGTCCACTCTCCCGCAACCTGCTGTACCCTCTACTTGAACATGGTGCTTTATGCTTCATATTATTATCCAATGATGTGTTGCCATCCTATGATGTCTGAGTAGATTTTCGTTGTCCTATCGATGATTGATGAATTTCTATGATTGGTTTGAGTTGCATGTTTTGTTATTGGTCCTGTCCTATTGTGCCCTCCGTATCGCGCAAGCGTGAGGGATCCCCGCTGTAGGGTTTGCAATATGTTTATGATTTGCTTATGGTGGATGGCATGAGTGACAGAAGCACAGACCCTAGTAAGTAGGTTGTTTGCGTATGGGATAAAGGGGACTTGATACTTTAATGCTATGGTTGGGCTTTACCTTAATGAATCTTTAGTAGTTGCGGATGCTTGCTAGAGTTCCAATCATAAGTGCATATGATCCAAGTAGAGAAAGTATGTTAGCTTATGCCTCTCCCTCGAATAGAATTGCAATAGTGATTACCGGTCTAGTAACATAGTCAATTGCTTAGGGACAATTTCACAACTCCTACCACCACTTTTCCACACTCGCTATATTTACTTTATTGCATCTTTATCTAAACAGCCCCTAGTTTATATTTACGTGTTCTTTATTATCTTGCAAACCTATCCAACAACACATACATAACACTTCTAGTTTCATACTTGTTCTAGGTAAAGCGAATGTCAAGCGTGCGTAGAGTTGTATCAGTGGCCGATAGGACTTGAGAGAGTATCTGTTCTACCTTTAGCTCCTCGTTGGGTTTGACACTCTTACTTATCGAAAGAGGCTACAACTATCCCATATACTTGCGGGTTATCAAGACCTTTTTCTGGCGCCGTTGCCGGGGAGTCATAGCATGGGGTGAATATTCTCGTGTGTGCTTGTTTGCTTTATCACTAAGTAATTTTTATTTGTTGTTCTTAGTTGTTCTCTATATTTAGTTATGGATATGGAACACGAAATACAAAAAAAATTAGGTGTAGATGCTACTCATGGAGATGGGGAATCTCCTAAAACCCTCGATGCTAGTTATGTGAAACATATTATGTACTACTTCAATAATCCTGAGAAAACTTCATTCAATTATGTTATGGGAGACACATTGGATCAACGTGAATACTTTAGGGATTATCACTTGACACAAAAAGGGAAACTATTATGGGATCAAATTAATATGTTGCGTTGGTATGCTCGGGATCTATGCTTGAGATATGATATTACTTGTTGCTCTAGGATGAAGGCTCCAAACCTTCCCTTTTCATGCAAATTTAATGATAATAAAACCTTAGCTTCTTATGCTAGAGGTATATATGATTACTATGATGTGGAACAAATAGAAGAATTTGTTGCTTTTATGGGTGCTTATGAGATTGAATCTATGTTTAAAGCGTTTGATGATTTTGATGATTCAGCTTATAGACCAGAAAATCTTGCTATACTTATATATTGCTATGAAAATTATGAATACAATTACTATATTAATGCATTTAATGAGAAAGTCTCCGCTGTCCAAGAAGAGACTAATATTTTGCAGGAAGCTATGGAAGAAGAAGGTGAAGATACAAGACATAAGACCTCTTCCCGTGTCCGGATGGGACTCTCCTTTGCGTGGATGGCAAGTTTGCACTACAAAAAGAATACACTTCCTGAAGGAAATATGCCCTAGAGGCAATAATAAAGTTATTATTTATTTCCTTATATCATGATAAATGTTTATTATTCATGCTAGAATTGTACTAACCGGAAACATAATACATGTGTGAATACATAGACAAACATAACGTCACTAGTATGCCTCTACTTGACTAGCTCATTAATCAAAGATGGTTATGTTTCCTAACCATAGACATGTGTTGTCATTTGATTAACGGGATCACATCATTAGGAGAATGATGTGATTGACTTGACCCATTCCATTAGCTTAGCACTTGATCGTTTAGTATGTTGTTGTTGCTTTCTTCATGACTTATACATGTTCCTGTAACTATGAGATTATGCAACTCCCGTTTACCGGAGGAACACTTTGGGTGCTACCAAACATCACAACGTAACTGGGTGATTATAAAGGAGTACTACAGGTGTCTCCAAAGGTACATGTTGGTTTGGCATATTTCGAGATTAGGTTTTGTCACTCCGATTGTCAGAGAGGTATCTCTGGGCCCTCTCGGTAATGCACATCACTTAAGCCTTGCAAGCATTGCAACTAATGAGTTAGTTGCGGGATGATGTATTACGTAACGAGTAAAGAGACTTGCCAGTAGAGAGATTGAACTAGGTATTGGATACCGACGATCGAATCTCGGGCAAGTAACATACCGATGACAAAGGGAACAACGTATGTTGTTATGCAGTTTGACCGATAAAGATCTTATCAGAATATGTAGGAGCCAATATGAGCATCCAGGTTCTGCTATTGGTTATTGACCGAGAATAGTTCTAGGTCATGTCTACATTGTTCTCGAACCCGTAGGGTCCGCAGGCTTAAGGTTTCGATGACAGTTATATTATGAGTTTATGAGTTTTGATGTACCGAAGGAGTTCGGAGTCCCGGATGAGATCGGGGACATGACGAGGAGTCTCTAAATGGTCGAGACGTAAAGATCGATATATTGGACGACTATATTCGGACTTCGGAAAGGTTCCGAGTGATTCGGGTATTTTCGGAGTACCGGAGAGTTACGGGAATTCGCCTGGAACACCACAGCGTAACGGTGTGTCCGAACGTCGTAACCACACTTTATTGGATATGGTGCGATCTATGATGTATCTTACTGATTTACCACTATCGTTTTGGGGTTATGCATTAGAGACAGTTGCATTCACTTTAAATAGGGCACCATCGAAATCCGTTGAGACGACGCCTTATGAACTGTGTTTTGGCAAGAAACCAAAGTTGTCGTTTCTTAAAGTTTGGGGCTGCGATGCTTATGTGAAAAAGTTTCAACCTGATAAGCTCGAACCTAAATCGGAGAAGTGCATCTTCATAGAATACCCAAAGGAAACTGTTGGGTACACCTTCTATCACAGATCCGAAGGCAAGTTATTCGTTGCTAAGATGGATCATTTCTAGAGAAGGAGTTTCTCTCGAAAGAAGTGAGTGGGAGGAAAGTAGAACTTGATGAGGTAACTGTACCTTCTCCCAAATTGTAAAGTGGTTCATCACAGAAATCAGTTCCAGTGATGCCTACACCGATTAGTGAGGAAGTTAATGACGATGATCATGAAGCTTCAGATCAATTTACTACCGAGCCTCGTTGGTCTTCCAGAATAAGATCCGCACCAAAGTGGTACGGTAATCCCGTTCTAGAAGTCATGTTACTAGACCATGATGAACCTACGAACTATGAGGAAGCGATGATGAGCCCAGATTCCGCGAAATGGCTTGAGGCCATGAAATCTGAGATAGGATCCATGTATGAGAACAAAGTATGGACTTTGATTGACTTGCTCGATGATCAGCAAGCCATGTTAAATAAATGGATCTTCAAGAGGAAGACGGACACTGATAGTAGTGTTTACTATCTACAAAGCTCGACTTGTCACAAAAAAGGTTTTCGACAAGTTCAAGGTGTTGACTACAATGAGATTTTCTCAACTGTAGCGATGCTTAAGTCTGTCCAAATCATGTTAGCAATTGTCACATGTTATGAAATCTGGCAAATGGATGTCAAAACTACATTCTTTAATGGTTTTATTAAAGAAGAGTTGTATATGATGCAACCAGAAGGTTTTGTTAATCCTAAAGGTACTAACAAAATGTGCAAGCTCCAACGATCCATCAATGGACTGGTGCAAGCATCTCGGAGTTGGAATATACGCTTTGATGAGTTGATCAAAGCATATGGTTTTATACAGACTTTTGGAAAGGCCTGTATTTACAAGAAAGTGAGTGGGAGCTCTGTAGCATTTCTGATATTATATGTGCAAGACATATTGTTGATTGAAAATGATATAGAATTTCTGGATAGCATAAAAGGATACTTGAATAAAAAGTTTTTCAATGAAAGACCTCGGTGACGCTGCTTACATATTGAGCATCAAGATCTATTGAGATAGATCAAGACGCTTGATAAGTTTTTCAATAAGTACATACCTTGTCAAGATTTTGAAATAGTTCAAAATGGAACAGTCAAAGAAAGAGTTCTTGCCTGTGTTGCAAAGGTGTGAAATTGAGTAAGACTCAAGACCCGACCACGGCAAAAAATAGAAGGAGAATGAAAGTCATTCTCTATGCATCAGTCATATGTTCTATAAAAGTATGCTATGTTGTGAACCAGACTTATTGTATACCTTGCTCTGAATTTGGCAAGGGAGTACAATAGTGATCTAGAAGTAGATCACTGGACATTGGTCAAAATTATCCTTAGAGAAATAAGGAGATGTTTCTCGATTATGGAGGTGATAAAAGAGCCCGTCGTAAAAAGTTACAATGATGCAAGCTTTTACACCAATCCAGATGACTCTAAGTCTCAATCTGGATACATATTGAAAGTGGGAGCAATCATCTAGAGTAGCTCCATGCAGAGCATTGTGGACATAGAATATTTGCAAAATACATACGGCTCTGAATATGACAGACCCGTTGACTAAACTTCTCTCACAAGCAAAACATGATCATACCTTAGTACTTTTTGGGTGTTAATCACATAACGATGTGAACTAGATTATTGACTCTAGTAAACCCTTTGGGTGTTGATCACATGACGATGTGAACTATGGGTATTAATCACATACAGATGTGAATATTGGTGTTGAATCACATAATGATGTGAACTAGATTATTGACTCTAGTGAAAGTGGGAGACTGAAGGAAATATGCCCTAGAGGCAATAATAAAGTTATTATTTATTTCCTTATATCATGATAAATGTTTATTATTCATGCTAGAATTGTATTAACCGGAAACATAATACATGTGTGAATACATAGACAAACATAACGTCACTAGTATGCCTCTACTTGACTAGCTCATTAATCAAAGATGGTTATGTTTCCTAACCATAGACATGTGTTGTCATTTGATTAACGGGATCACATCATTAGGAGAATGATGTGATTGACTTGACCCATTCCGTTAGCTTAGCACTTGATCGTTTAGTATGTTGCTGTTGCTTTCCTCATGACTTATACATGTTCTTGTAACTATGAGATTATGCAACTCCCGTTTACCGGAGGAACACTTTGGGTGCTACCAAACGTCACAACGTAACTGGGTGATTATAAAGGAGTACTACAGGTGTCTCCAAAGGTACATGTTGGGTTGGCGTATTTCGAGATTAGGTTTTGTCACTCAGATTGTCGGAGAGGTATCTTTAGGCCCTCTCGGTAATGCACATCACTTAAGCCTTGCAAATATTGGAACTAATGAGTTAGTTGCGGGATGATGTATTACGTAACGAGTAAAGAGACTTGCCAGTAATGATATTGAACTAGGTATTGGATACCCACGATCGAATCTCGGGCAAGTAACATACCGATGACAAAGGGAACAACGTATGTTGTTATGCGGTTTGACCGATAAAGATCTTCGCAGAATATGTAGGAGCCAATATGAGCATCCAGGTTCTGCTATTGGTTATTGACCGAGAATAGTTCTAGGTCATGTCTACATTGTTCTCGAACCCGTAGGGTCCGCACGCTTAAGGTTTCAATGACAGTTATATTATGAGTTTATGAGTTTTGATGTACCGAAGGAGTTCGGAGTCCCGGATGAGATCGGGGACATGACGAGGAGTCTCAAAATGGTCGAGACGTAAAGATCGATATATTGGGCGACTATATTCGGACTTCGGAAAGGTTCCGAGTGATTCGGGTATTTTTCGGAGTACCGGAGAGTTACGGGAATTCGCCGGGGAGTATATGGGCCTTATTGGGTCACACGGGAATAGAGGAGACAGGCCAAAAGGAAGGAGGCCTGCGCCCCCCCTCTTGTTCGAATTGGACAAGGGGGGCAGCCCCCTTTTCCTTCTCAATCTCCTCCTCTTTTCTTCTCCAACAAGGAAAGGAGGAGTCCTACTCCCGGTGGGAGTAGGACTCCCCCCTTGGCGCGCCTCCTCCATAGGCTGACCGCCTCCCCCCTTGCTCATATATATACGGGGGCAGGGGGGCACCCCAAAGACACAACAACAATTGATCCTTGAGATCTATTAGCCGTGTGCGGTGCCCCCTCCACCATAGTCCTCCTCGATAATATTGTAGTGGTGCTTAGGCAAAGCCCTGCGACGGTAGAACATCAAGATCATCACCACGCCGTCATGCTGACGGAACTCTCCCTCGACACTTAGCTGGATCGGAGTTTGAGGGACATCATCGAGCTGAGCGTGTGCTAGAACTCGGAGGTGCCGTATTTTCGGTACTTGATCGGGCGGGCTGTGAAGACGTATGACTACATCAACCGCATTGTGCTAACGCTTCCGCTTACAGTCTAAGAGGGTACGTGGACAACACTCTCCCCTCTCGTTGCTATGCATCACCATGATCTTGCGTGTGTGTAGGAAATTTTTGAAATTACTACGTTCCCCAATAGTGGCATCCGAGCCAGGTTTTATGGGTTGATGTTATTTGCACGAGTAGAACACAAGTGAGTTGTGGGCGATACAAGTCATACTGCTTACCAGCATGTCATACTTTGGTTCAGCGGTATTGTTGGATGAAGCGGCCCGGACCGACATTACGCGTACACTTACGCGAGACTGGTTTTACCGCCGTGCTTCGCACACAGGTGACTAGCGGGTGTCTGTTTCTCCAACTTTAGTTGAACCGAGTGTGGCTACGCCCGGTCCTTGAGAAGGTTAAAATAGCACTAACTTGATGAACTATCGTTGTGGTTTTGATGCGTAGGTAAGAACGGTTCTTGCTCAGCCCGTAGCAGCCACATAAAACTTGCAACAACAAAGTAGAGGACGTCTAACTTGTTTTTGCAGGGCATGTTGTGATGTGATATGGTCAAGACGTGATGCTATATTTTATTGTATGAGATGATCATGTTTTGTAACCGAAGTTATCGGCAACTGGCAGGAGCCATATGGTTGTCGCTTTATTGTATGAAATGCAAACGCCCTGTAATTGCTTTGCTTTATCACTAAGCGGTAGCGATAGTCGTAGAAGCAATAGATGGCGTAACGACAACGATGTTACGATGGAGATTAAGGTGTCGCGCCGGTGACGATGGTGACCACGACGGTGCTTCGGAGATGGAGATCACAAGCACAAGATGATGATGGCCATATCATATCACTTATATTGATTGCATGTGATGTTTATCCTTTATGCATCTTATCTTGCTTTGATTGACGGTAGCATTATAAGATGATCTCTCACTAAAAATTATCAAGAAGTGTTCTCCCTGGGTATGCACCGTTGCGAAAGTTCTTCGTGCTGAGACACCATGTGATGATCGGGTGTGATAGGCTCTACGTTCAAATACAACGGGTGCAAAACAGTTGCGCACGCGGAATACTCAGGTTAAACTTGACGAGCCTAGCATATAACAGATATGGCCTCGGAACACGGAGACCGAAAGGTCGAACGTGAATCATATAGTAGATATGATCAACATAGTGATGTTCACCATTGAAACTACTCCATCTCACGTGATGATCGGACATGGTTTAGTTGATTTGGATCACGTGATCACTTAGATGACTAGAGAGATGTCTGTCTAAGTGGGAGTTCTTAAGTAATATGATTAATTGAACTTAAATTTATCATGAACTTAGTCCTGGTAGTATTTTGCAAATTATGTTGTAGATCAATAGCTTGCGTTGTTGCTTTCATATGTTTATTTTGATATGTTCCTAGAGAAAATTGTGTTGAAAGAAGTTAGTAGCAATGATGCGGATTGGATCCGTGATCTGAGGTTTATCCTCATTGCTGCACAAAAGAATTATGTCCTTAATGCACCACTTGGTGACAGACCTATTGCAGGAGCAGATGCAGATGTTATGAACGTTTGGCTAGCTCAATATGATGACTACTTGATAGTTTAGTGCACCATGCTTAACGGCTTAGAATCGGGATTTCAAAGACATTTTGAACGTCATGGACCATATGAGATGTTCCAGGAGTTGAAGTTAATATTTCAAGCAAATACCCGAGTTGAGAGATATGAAGTCTCCAAAAAGTTCTATGGCTAAAAGATGGAGGAGAATCACTCAACTAGTGAGCATGTGCTCAGATTGTCTGGATACTACAATCACTTGAATCAAGTGGGAGTTAATCTTCCAGATAAGATAGTGATTGACAGAGTTCTCTAGTCACCATCACCAAGTTAGTAGAACTTTGTGATGAACTACAATATGCAAGGGATGACGAAAACGATTCCCGAGCTCTTCGTGATGTTGAAATCGACAAAGGTAGAAATCAAGAAAGAGCATCAAGTGTTGATGATTGACAAGACCACTAGTTTCAAGAAAAGGGCAAAGGGAAAGAAAGGGAAACTTCAAGTAGAATGACAAGCAAGTTGTCACTCCCGAAAAGAAGCCCAAAGCTGGACCAAAGCCTGAAACTGAATGATTATACTGCAAAGGAAATGGTCACTGGAAGTGGAAATGCCCTGAATATTGGTGGATAAGAAGGATGACAAAGTGAACAAGGGTATATTTGATATACAGGTTATTGATGTGTACCTTACTAGTGTTTATAGTAGCCCCTGAGTATTTGATACTTGTTCGGTTGCTAAATATTAGTAACTCGAAACAGGAGTTACAGAATAAACAGAGACTAGTTGAGGGTGAAGTGACGATGTGTGTTGGAAGTGGTTCCAAGATTGATATGATCATCATCGCACACTCCCTATACTTTCGGGATTAGTGTTAAACCTAAATAAATGTTATTTGGCGTTTGCGTTGAGCATGAATATGATTTGATCATGTTTATTGCGATACGGTTATTCATTAAAGTCAAAGAATAATTGTTGTTCTATTTACATGAATAAAACCTTCGATGGTCATACACCCAAGGAAAATAGTTTGTTGGATCTCGATCGTAGTAATACACATATTCATAATATTGATGCCAAAAGATGCAAAGTTGATAATGATAGTGCAACTTATTTGTGGCACTGCCGTTTGGGTCATATAGGTGTAAAGCGCATGAAGAAACTCCATAAAGATGGATTTTTGGAATCTCTTGGTTATGAATCATTTGATGCTTGCGAACCGTGCCTTTTTGGGCAAGATGACTAAAACTCCGTTCTCCAGAACAATGGAACGAGCTAGTAACTTATTGGAAATAATACATACCGATGTATGCGGTCCAATGAGTGTTAATGCTCGTGGCAGGTATCATTATTTTCTGACCTTCACAAGATGATTTGAGCAGATATGAGTATATCTACTTAATGAAGCACAAGTCTGAAACATTTGAAAGGTTCAAAATAATTTCAGAGTGAAGTGGAGAATCATCGTAACAAGAAAATAAAGTTTCTGCAATTTGATCACGAAGACAAATATTTGAGTTACGAGTTTGGCCTTCAATTAAAACAATGTGGAATAGTTTCACAAACTCATGCCACCTGGAACACCACAGCGTAACAGTGTGTCCGAACGTCGTAACCGCACTTTATTAGATATCGTGCGATCTATGATGTATTTACCGATTTACCACTATCGTTTTGGGGTTATGCATTAGAGACAGTTGGATTCACTTTAAATAGGGCACCATCGAAATCCGTTGTGACGACGCCTTATGAACTGTGTTTTGGCAAGAAACCAAAGTTGTCGTTTCTTAAAGTTTGGGGCTGCGATGCTTATGTGAAAACGTTTCAACCTGATAAGCTCGAACCTAAATCGGAGAAGTGCGTCTTCATAGAATACCCAAAGGAAACTGTTGGGTACACCTTCTATCACAGATCCGAAGGCAAGTTATTCGTTGCTAAGATGGATCATTTCTAGAGAAGGAGTTTCTCTCGAAAGAAGTGAGTGGGAGGAAAGTAGAACTTGATGAGGTAACTGTACCTTCTCCCAAATTGGAAAGTAGTTCATCACAGAAATCAGTTCCAGTGATGCCTACACCGATTAGTGAGGAAGTTAATGATGATGATCATGAAGCTTCAGATCAATTTACTACCGAGCCTCGTTGGTCTTCTAGAATAAGATCCGCACCAAAGTGGTACGGTAATCCCGTTCTAGAAGTCATGTTACTAGACCATGATGAACCTACGAACTATGAGGAAGCGATGATGAGCCCAGATTCCGCGAAATGGCTTGAGGCCATGAAATCTGAGATATGATCCATGTATGAGAACAAAGTATGGACTTTGATTGACTTGACTGATGATCAGCAAGCCATGTTAAATAAATGGATCTTCAAGAGGAAGACGGACACTGATAGTAGTGTTACTATCTACAAAGCTCGACTTGTCACAAAAAGGTTTTCGACAAGTTCAAGGTGTTGACTACAATGAGATTTTCTCAACTGTAGCGATGCTTAAGTCTGTCCGAATCATGTTAGCAATTGTCACATGTTATGAAATCTGGCAAATGGATGTCAAAACTACATTCTTTAATGGTTTTATTAAAGAAGAGTTGTATATGATGCAACCAGAAGGTTTTGTTAATCCTAAAGGTACTAACAAAATGTGCAAGCTCCAACGATCCATCAATGGACTGGTGCAAGCATCCCGGAGTTGGAATATATGCTTTGATGAGTTGATCAAAGCATATGGTTTTATACAGACTTTTGGAAAGGCCTGTATTTACAATAAAGTGAGTGGGAGCTCTGTAGCATTTCTGATATTAATGTGCAAGACATATTGTTGATTGGAAATGATATAGAATTTCTGGATAGCATAAAAGGATACTTGAATAAAAAGTTTTTCAATGAAAGACCTCGGTGAAGCTGCTTACATATTGAGCATCAAGATCTATTGAGATAGATCAAGACGCTTGATAAGTTTTTCAATAAGTACATACCTTGTCAAGATTTTGAAATAGTTCAAAATGGAACAGTCAAAGAAAGAGTTCTTGCCTGTGTTGCAAAGGTGTGAAATTGAGTAAGACTCAAGACCCGACCACGGCAGAAAATAGAAAGAGAATGAAAGTCATTCTCTATGCATCAGTCATATGTTCTATAAAAGTATGCTATGTTGTGAACCAGACTTATTGTATACCTTGCTCTGAATTTGGCAAGGGAGTACAATAGTGATCTAGAAGTAGATCACTGGACATTGGTCAAAATTATCCTTAGAGAAATAAGGAGATGTTTCTCGATTATGGAGGTGATAAAAGAGCCCGTCGTAAAAAGTTACAACGATGCAAGCTTTTACACCAATCCAGATGACTCTAAGTCTCAATCTGGATACATATTGAAAGTGGGAGTAATCAGCTAGAGTAGCTCCATGCAGAGCATTGTGGACATAGAATATTTGCAAAATACATACGGCTCTGAATATGACAGACCCGTTGACTAAACTTCTCTCACAAGCAAAACATGATCATACCTTAGTACTTTTTGGGTGTTAATCACATAACGATGTGAACTAGATTATTGACTCTAGTAAACCCTTTGGGTGTTGATCACATGATGATGTGAACTATGGATATTAATCACATACAGATGTGAATATTGGTGTTGAATCACATAATGATGTGAACTAGATTATTGACTCTAGTGAAACTGGGAGACTGAAGGAAATATGCCCTAGAGGCAATAATAAAGTTATTATTTATTTCCTTATATCATGATAAATGTTTATTATTCATGCTAGAATTATATTAATCGGAAACATAATACATGTGTGAATACATAGACAAACATAACGTCACTAGTATGCCTCTACTTGACTAGCTCATTAATCAAAGATGGTTATGTTTCCTAACCATAGACATGTGTTGTAATTTGATTAAAGAGATCACATCATTAGGAGAATGATGTGATTGACTTGACCCATTCCGTTAGCTTAGCACTTGATCGTTTAGTATGTTGCTGTTGCTTTCTTCATGACTTATACATGTTCCTGTAACTATGAGATTATGCAACTCCCGTTTACCGGAGGAACACTTTGGGTGCTACCAAATGTCACAACGTAACTGGGTGATTATAAAGGAGTACTACAGGTGTCTCCAAAGGTACATGTTGGGTTGGCGTATTTCGAGATTAGGTTTTGTCACTCCGATTGTCGGAGAGGTATCTCTGGGCCCTCTCAGTAATGCACATCACTTAAGCCTTGCAAGCATTGCAACTAATGAGTTAGTAGCGGGATGATGTATTACGTAACGAGTAAAGAGACTTGCCAGTAATGAGATTGAACTAGGTATTGGATACCGACGATCGAATCTCGGGCAAGTAACATACCGATGACAAAGGGAACAACGTATGTTGTTATGCGGTTTGACCGATAAAGATCTTCGCAGAATATGTAGGAGCCAATATGAGCATCCAGGTTCTGCTATTGGTTATTGACCGAGAATAGTTCTAGGTCATGTCTACATTGTTCTCGAACCCGTAGGGTCCGCACGCTTAAGGTTTCGATGACAGTTATATTATGAGTTTATGAGTTTTGATGTACCGAAGTAGTTCAGAGTCCCGGATGAGATCGGGGGCATGACGAGGAGTCTCGAAATGGTCGAGACGTAAAGATCGATATATTGGACGACTATATTCGGACTTCGGAAAGGTTCCGAGTGATTCGGGTATTTTTCGGAGTACCGAAGAGTTACGGGAATTCGCCGGGGAGTATATGGGCCTTATTGGGCCATACGGGAATAGAGGAGAGAGGCCAAAAGGAAGGAGGCCTGCGCCCCCCCTCTAGTCCGAATTGGACAAGGGGGGCAGCCCCCTTTTCCTTCTCAATCTCCTCCTCTTTTCTTCTCCAACAAGGAAAGGAAGAGTCCTACACCCGGTGGGAGTAGGACTCCCCCCTTGGCGCGCCTCCTCCATAGGCCGGCCGCCTTCCCCCTTGCTCATATATATACGGGGGCAGGGGGGCACCCCAAAGACACAACAACAATTGATCCTTGAGATCTATTAGCCGTGTGCGGTGCCCCCCTCCACGATAGTCCTCCTCGATAATATTGTAGCGGTGCTTAGGCGAAGCCCTGCGACGGTAGAACATCAAGATCGTCACCACGCCGTCGTGCTGACGGAACTCTCCCTCGACACTCAGATGGATCGGAGTTCGAGGGACGTCATCGAGCTGAACGTGTGCTAGAACTCGGAGGTGCCGTAGTTTCGGTACTTGATCGGTCGTGCTGTGAAGACGTACGACTACATCAACCGCGTTGTGCTAACGCTTCCGCTTATGGTCTATGAGGGTACGTGGACAACACTCTCCCCTCTCGTTGCTATGCATCACCATGATCTTGCGTGTGCGTAGGAAATTTTTGAAATTACTACGTTCCCCAACACTTCCGTGATGATACTTGTTTGTCACAGTAGGTCGCGTTTTTTGTCATGCATGTACATTCATGACGATTTTATGACAGAATCGAGATAGTCATACCTGTGCTGTCGTAGAAGTGTTCCGTGACATTACCAAAATTATCATCATGAAAGTGTCCACTTCCATGACGATAAATCGCGCGTCACAGAAGTGCTTTCATCAAGGGTGAACGACACATGGCATCCACCGTAACGGAACGCCGTTAAACTATCGGGTCGTGTTTTGGATCCAATAACCCGTTAACAGCCCCGGCCAATGGGGATTTTCCACGTGTAAATTCATCATTGGCGGGAGGAAACACGTGTTGGCTCATCGTTGGGACAGATGTCATCCACTCATTGGACAGAAGGCGCCTATGATACGTCGACATGTGGCACGGCCAATCAAGTTTAAATGGGCCAGCCCAACTAAAGGCCTAGAAGATTTTGCGGCCCTTAATGGGCCAGCCCAGTTAAAGGCCCATGAGATTTTGCGGACTATAATGGGCTGGCCCAGCTAAAGGCCCACAAGATTTCGCGGGCCATAATAGGCCGGCCCAGGTAAAGGCCCACAAGATTTTTGTGTGCCATAATGGGCCGGCCCAGGTAAAGGCCCACAAAATTCTTGAAGATCATAATGGGCCGGCCCAGCTAAAGGCCCACGAGATTGCGCCGACATTAATGGGCTGGCCCAGCTGTAGGCCCACAAGATTTTGAGGACCCTAGTAGGCCGGCCCATTAACTGACTGCCATGTTTTGGGCCAAATGCCGGCCCATAATTGATCCGGTCCATTAATGGCCTGCCACGTTCCGGGCCTAATAATGGCCCATATAAGCCCGTTAAAAGCCTCCTGCTTTCTGGGCCAAATCACGGCCCAGATCAGGTCCGACCCTTTAAGAGGCTTTGGGCTCAATTATGGCCCATATCAGATTTGGCCCGTTGACTGGACGCTATGCTTTTGGGCCCACTTGCTAAAGGCCCATTTAGTAATTCGGCCTGATATTAGTTTCGGCCTGTTAAGGGACCATTTAACATTTCGGCCCTATATTAATTTCGGCTTGTTGAAAGCCCGTCATATAGTTGGGCCTAACTACGGCCCAGTTTGCATTCGGCCTGCTCGCAACCGATATCTGGTTGGGCCAAACAAGGACCGAGACAACTTTGGCCTGTTAAAAGCCCGTGAATTGATTCGCACAATCATGGGCCGGGGTCCATTTCGGGCTGCCGCCGGCCCGTGAGCTATTCGACACGTTTTAGGCCCAACCTACTTCTCAGCCTCCTAAAAGCCCATTGAGTTTTCTTCCGGAAAGAGGGCCGGGGGTTACTCGGCCTATTAAAGGCCCGAATCTACTAGTGGGCCAGTTTGACGGGGGCCATGATGCGGATCATACATCATGATTGCATGACGGCCCGATTATGTACCGTAATTTTACGGTTTGGCCGGTTTACTGCGAACACAAGACATATATACAGTAAAATAATTGTAGCATCATGAATAAGAAAAAACCTAGACTATACAATAAAGAAATTATGGCATATTACATCCACTGGGCATCAAAGTTCGCCACTATGATAATAAAGCACAAGCAGACAACAATTTACATACACTGGACATCAAAGATCGCCACCAGTGCAAATAAACATGCCGAAAAAATAATATACAAAACCGACATCACTTCAATAGAGTTCAAGAAAGGTTAGCCCTGCTGGGGAGCTGCAGCACAAGCAGCTGAGAAAGATGATGAGACTGCACTTGTTCAACACTTATATCTTCCTCACTCTGAAAGATAAACAAGCAGATAGATGACAAGTTTCGCACATAAAAGTATCAGTGCTGACAATTCATCACATTTCTTATTGACGAATAAAGTGACACAGTTTAAAATTGCATTAACACAATATGGTATTGTTCAGGTCAAGACATGGTAGGAAATGACATTGTGAAGGAGTTGGCAGCTTCACGACACCACTGGATTATAGATCAAGAACTCATAAGTATCAATGGTTAGTGTGCTGCCAATTTATCCCATTTCAGATTGGCAAATAAAGAGATGGTTTAAATAATAGTAGAATGATTTGACATTGTTCATAGTTAAGACACTGCAGAATATGACATTGTGTTGTAGTGGGTAGGTTCACCACACCACTGGATTAAGGATGAAGAATAGAAGCATACATGCAGTGCAAAAGAAGATCACTTGCTCTGAATAGTTTAATTTACATGGTATGAAGAAGGAACTTGGTTGTACAACTGAAAACTTAAATTGAGAAGGACAAACTTTTGTTTATGAACTACATAATAAACTTTAAACATGCAATTTGATGCAAACACAAAAAATAAATAGCTGTTGCAGTCATGCCTAACCAAATATACACAACAAAGTTTGAAGGCTTGAGAAGGAAAAACTTACATTACTGGTGAAGACAGGCTCTATAAAGCCCTTGTCCATGCTGATGGGGGGGGGCAATTCAAGAAGTTTAGCACAAAATCTTCTTCATAAGCATTGCCTTTATTCTACATTTTGTTAAGAGTAAATATAGATGTGATAATATACGAAAAAATGGAGAATATTTAAGATAAGATGAAGAGTGATGCTACATAACCAAGTAGCTATAAATGTATGTGCAGCGATACAGGCAAAAGGCACAGCCAAGAGCAATGCATAGCTAAACTTCTTCAGTACCAACCTTATGGTAAGAGTAAATATAGATCTGATGTGTAGAAAATGGATGACAAAGGAAAATAAGTTGCAAAGTGATGGTACATGAACAACTACCTGTCAATATAAGTACACTGATAAAGGACAATATGTACTTACAAGAACAATGCAGAGCTAAAAAAATTCATTGGCATTGGATATATTCTACACTAATGTAACCATTGATACAGATCAGATAATTTGGAGCGAACAATTGATAAGCAAGCTATCATGCATACTGTTGTCACATTATGAACCAGGTATGTATGCAAGTACAGTGATACAGGACAATAGGTACTAACAAGAGCAAAGCAGCGGGCAGCATATTTGCGATATCCTGTCGTTGTTTTCAAACCGGAATTTTTCTTTGAGCTGATTTCCTGCAAAAAAGATCCGTAAGGCACATGCGGAAAAGTAGAAGTTCAAATTGTCATGTGATTTCATAGACAGTACCTCATCCTGGGAATTAGACCAGTGTATAACAAGGTTTTCCCATTCAATGTCTTCTAAATTTAGCACATGAGACTTCACTGAAAATTCGTATATAGACTTGCCATCAAAGTGTGATTTCCTCAGGTAACACCGATACTGCTGCAATGCTTCCTTGAAAAGCACAAGCAAGCTTTGATCGTCATGACTATCCAGATTGACCCTCACCTAGTTACAACAATGTAATGTAAATCATTGATGTGTTCAATCAACAGAAAACAGGAAAATAATAACCATGAATAATAACACTTACATGTAAGTTGGACAGGAAGATGTGAAAATGGTGTTTGTCTTCACTATAATCTTCCCATGATGGGAATATATGCACATAGTCCCTAACAACATTGAAAGCATTGTCTTTTAAACTGAGAATAAATGGAATGGGGTTCCAATCTGTAGGAATTGACCGTCTCTGCAGTTGGGATAGGTCTTCGGCCGATGGACTTGCTGTACTTTTTGCTGGAGTGGGATTTTTCTATGGTACGGCTGGTGCTATGGCAAATGAAATCGGTATACCTTTTGCTGGAGTGTAGGTCCTGTGTGGTGGGGCTAGTGGTGTGGCCAGTGAAGTATGGGTACAGTCTGCTGGAGTCGGTCCTATGTTTTGTGTCACTGGTTGTACAACCAATATAAGTGGGGCGCTGTCTGATTTTTCCGGCACCACCACGTTTTTCAAGGACTTTGCTGATGATCCTTCAGGTTCGGCAATCACCCTCTTCCTTTTTGATGTCTGATGCACAAGAACAACATTTGAGTGGAAAAGCATGGTATGATGACAGATGGAATATGTATTGATAATGGATGGGCATGGCATCTCGAGTTATATGATGAGTAAACTAAGCAGATGGTGGTGCAACAAAGTAGAAGAAATGCAAGACAACATATGCAAGATACACGCAATCAATAAAACCTTACCAAATTAGAACAGGCACCTTGATGGGTGAACAGGACAGGCCATCTGCCTTTGACTCCTCGAGGTTAGAATAGTCATTAGGATGATATTTTGAACAAGAATCAACAGGTGGGGAGCGTATGAGTTTCATTGCTTCTAGAATGGCACTCAATGCCTTGGTGCCAATTTTGTAAGTTATTGCAGTGTTCCACAATATTCTTTTGATGCGCGGATTCTGATATTCACTGTAATTGCGTATAATATCTGAGAACCATGAAAACATAAATAGTTGTGAGATTATATTTGTAATGCAGATGATATTCTAATATAGGGGCGCCCCTGTAAACACTTATGTGCTATCACTGGATTGTGATGAGAGAGCTCATGTGTGCTATAATATCATGCGTGCATTTATATAATCTGGCACAAGTACACAAAAAATAGGCTCCAGAAGTAAGGATAGCTCGCAGATGATTGGTTCATAATATACTGTATAGAGAATTTATTGCCAAACCATGATAACAAGAGCACACAGCAACTAGGCAGATCATAATGTATATAACATGGGTACACCATAACCACGATATATAAATCGGGAAAGTGGAACTGGCTTGAAAATACGGTGTTGTATTGCCGCTAGTAATTGAAAGCCTATCGATCACGTACAGGCCATCACTATCGAACATGTTAAAGAAGAGCAAGTAGATTTTGGATAATAAAATGTTGGTTGCGTAGTGCCCACACATGATGAACCAGAGCGCATTAAGAATGCAACTCCCAGCTGTCTCTCGACCATTTCAGGCGGTTGGATGAAGATCCTACGTCTCCTAACCCTTCTTCTTCCTCGTCTCTGATTCTTCCCATACAGAACACCGCACGGGCCGCCGGCCGGACCACCAGCCCCCACCTCCTGTGTTCCTCCACCACCCCCACCCCCCACCCACGTCGAGTTTTCTTCGTTCGGCGAGGCCCCACAACCACCCGAGCCCCTTTGATCGCACCGGTGATATCCGACGAGCTCTGAAAAATCGACTGACCCAATTTTGAAATTTAGTCTACTGTGATTTAACTAGTGTGGAATATAAAAGGGGAAAACCATAAGCATTGGGAGTATAGTGTTGAGCGTGCCATGGCGGATCTGAAGGTGCAAACCGGACAAAGGCAACTTCGCAACCAAGACAAGAAATCAGAGTAAAGCAGTGGCGATCTATTTTCTTGCTGTGATAAATAAGTTGAGCAGATACGAAAGAGTACCGCCTCTGGTGCGGCGCCGTGTACGCATCTGCTGAGAATTTGACGATGCTGCGGTAGCGATGGCTGTCGGCGGCGTGGAAGCAGATCTAGGAGGGTAGACGGTGGCGGCAGGGCGCGGTGGACGAGACGGTCGTGGGAGCGGCGCCGGCAAGGTGGACGACGGCGGGGATGAAGTGAGAGGACGGAATGAAAGGATCCCGGTCCGAAGGCGTGGATGAGAGAGGTCGATCTTTTGTAATGGACGGCGGCAGCGGGGTATCAGCTCCGACATGGTGGAGGAGGACGGCGGTGGATGGGGTGGCGGACGGCGGTGGACGGAGGAGGGTGGGGTGGATAGGGTGTTTTGGCACCCACAGAGTACGAATGGGGAAAAGGGAGGTAGAGAGGAAGGGGGAACCATGTATTCGGGGCGTGCTTGTCTCAAATGCGAGGAAATTTACAAACTTAGCCCCCGTTTCAAATTTCTACTACATCACAGCAACATTAGTCGGTTGGGGATAGGATGGTAATCTCGCATACACGGAATATTTGCCGACGAGAGTTTGTTTTTGGCGCCCACCGTATATGAATATGAGTCGGGGAGGGAGTCGATTTCGGCCGAGGGCACACTGTGTTTTGGCGCCCACCGTGTATGAATCCGGGTGAGAGGCGGTTACGTCAGGTTTGGGGTGAAATTACAAACCTACCCCTATCGAAACCTATAGAAATCCAGCAGATAGGCTTTGTGTGGCAGGGATAGACAGTAGTGATTTCCATCTCGCAGATTTTGGTTTCGGGCGGTTACTGCGACTTTCCCGACTTCCTTAAAATTTTGCACAGTGCATGTTTACCGTGCCAACTCAATTCGAATCCCGTTTGTATTCTACTATTTTTTTCGGGCGGGATCCATTTTCAATTGGAATTACATTCTATATACATCATTTTTTAATATATACTTTCAAAAGCACAACACTATTTATACATAATATGGTTTACAAATGGCATGATCTCAGATTCATAAGGTTGTGTCCATCAATTTGGATTTTCAAATATTTGAAACCACTTTATGTTGAAATCCAATGTATGCATTCCTCGCTAACTGTCTCCAATTAATGTGTGTTTCATGCGGGTTTTTTTAACTTCTCAAACATGTATAATGTGTTTCACACACGCAACATATAGTGTAATCCCGTTTAGACATTAATTGCATATAAACCATGCATTGTTTGTAATTGAAGAATCTATGGATCACCAATATTGATAAACTATATAACATTACACGTGTGCCCGAATTCAAATAAATATGCATGTTTGATACACCAATTTGCATTATGATATTATCGATGTCGTGATCTCCAGTTTAAATATTTGAATCCCCTTTAATCTAGATATTCATCTCATATAGCTATCACTCATGCTTATATAGGACTATCTCTCTGGACCTATACGTGTTCATCATCTCTCAGGCATCTCTCGTGCTACTTGTATGTTGACAATGATCTTTTATCTTCGTAACAGACTGACGGTACTCTCTCCCTCGACCTTCATCACTCTATCTCTCTCTAAGTATATCTCATTCCCTGCTATGTGTCTCTAGCTATGATTCTCCATGTGGAATCTCTTTCTCTCACACAAACACAAAACCTTGTCTCCTGGGGTCTCATTTCTCTCAACTATTCCCACGTGTGCCACTCGCACACCCCTCATACAGAGATGTCTTTCGCTCCTTGGATATGAGAACCTACGACTTTTCCTCTTCAATATCTCTTTCTTACACACAAACACAAACTCTGTCTCCCAGGGTCTCATATTTCTCCATTGTTCTCTTGTATGTCGCTCAAACACACCCTCTCTCCCTAGAGATATCTTGCGTTCCCTCATATTTCTTTCTAGCTATCACTCTCGTTGTGAAATATCTTTCTCTCTCGCAGATACAAAACTCTGTTATCTGTTTCTCTCTGTTATCTTTTTGTATGTGACTCACATGCACCCTCTCTCTATCTCTCTCACACCCACACACATAACCCAACCTTATGATCCACTCGACTCCTATCTCCAGCGCACACTAGCTAGCATCTTTATCTTTCTATTTATCTGTTTCTCCATCAACCTTCTTTCTCGCCCTCACTCTTGATTCCTATCATGCACACTACATATGTTTCTCTCTACATGCAGTCAAGTGCCCTCTCACACACATATATAACTTCACCCTTTGAACCACCCGACGGTCATCTCCGACACCCAAACTAACGGATGTCTCTTTAGCTAGCATCTCCATCTCTGTATCTATATGTAGTTTCTCCGTCAACATTTCTTTCTCGCACGGAGTCTTGCTTCCTATCACCCATACTATATATGTCTATCCATACATATGCATTTATAGGTTGATCTCTTTTCACAATCGTTTGGCCTCACCCCCTCTGCTCGCCATAGATGCATGCTCCAGCCCATGCCACTATCTCTTAAAGACAAAAACACATGCTCAATTGTCACGCCTTCTTTCCTGTATTCTCACATGCATGCATATTGTCATACCAATCCGTCTCTCCCATTTTGTTGATCTTAGGACTTATGTCTTCTTTCTTTTATCTCGATCATGCGCGCGCACACACACATCCCACGTATACATGTATACCTCTCACACGTGCATGTTCAAGGTCTCTATGTCTCCATACATAGTTAATTACCCTCAATCCTAACGCCACATCGAATCGTTCTCCTCTTTTGTGCACATAACTTCCGCCTGGATGGGCAAAACACACACTCACACTTAACAATCTCCTTATAGCTACCCCCCCACGCGCCTCTCACTGTTCCCCTATATCCCCGAAACCAATAAGACCATCCCTTTGTTTAATTCCCGCCTACATGCACCATCGATATATAGTAGTCTTCCTTGGTGTCTCTCGAACAAACACATTCTCTCGATGTCGACTCCTCTCACGCGCACACACCTTCTCTTCCCTCCCTACGAGCATTTTCTCTCTCGCACCCCATCGTTGGTGGCCTCTGCCATACACATCACCTCTCTATGATGAAGCCATGCACACTTAAATTACATCCGCCACAGGGGACCCCGCGACACACACACACACACACACACGCATGCACGGACGCACCCCCCCACACACACTAAGACTCCATCTCTCTCTCTCACACTCACACACACACACAAACACACACACACACGCACACCCCCCACACACTTAGACTCCATCTCTCTCTCTCTCTCTCACACACACACACAAACTAAGACTCCATCTCTCTCTCTCCTCTCTCTCGCTCTCTCTCTCTCACACACACACCACACACACACTAAGACTCCATCTCACACACACATGCTCTAGGCGGAGCATTTGTTCCTACCACCCTTCATCCGACCTTACCCGTATGATAAACAATCACCTTTATTTACTTGCATAACATGGACATATTCCACTTTACTTTAGTAGTCAGCAAACTTATCATCTGTACCCTTATAAAAAACAAGCTGGCGATGATGGTGTGCCTGCCATCTTGTAATACAGGCCGGATGATCTATATCTGACGGATAGGAAGCAAACTATGATAATTTGACAAAAGATACCCGCACCTCTCTCCACATCATTATGTCCTGCAACCTCATTGCTCAGCAATTAAAAAAGGAATAAGTCTCTGGAACAATCTAGCATGCATGGTGGCCGCTGCCGCCTGCCGACGCCGTCCATCCCCATGCCTCCGCCCATTCCGACCACCAGTCACCACCATGCTCCACTCCTCCTCGCCTTATCTCTCATCTTTCATTTTTTCGATGACATTCTCGAGATACCAGTTTTCCGATAAAATTCTCGAGATATCATTAGTTTTTACACATGGGATTACTCCTGCATGGGTCAATCACAACAGGTGTTTTGTAAAAAAATGCATATTGATGTTCCATGCAATGCACGAGAATCTTGCTTGTAATTATATAACGCAAATCACGAGCAGGAGGTGACATTTTTTTGACACAACCACATTAACATGGCCACGTAAATCACGAGCAGGAAGGATAAGGGAAGCGGGCTGTGGAGTAACTTTTTTTACCACAATTTCTTAGGAAACTGAGTGCAATAATTGAGTAGTTTTGCAAACTACCATTACTACTACACCTGAAATGGTTCAAAACCTATACTCCCTTGCCAACGCGCGCTTCCCGCGTGAAACGGTCAGCGTCGCCCTGGAGCGTCAGTGCCGCATTAATGCCCGGCCAGAGCGGAGGCGACCTCTCACTGGCGCCGGCTTTGAAGTGGTGTGACGGCCGAGAGAGCGCCGCTTCCCGGTGCATGCGACTGCTCCGCGTCAAGACTGGCCATAGGCCCTGTTTGGATCCATGGGTTAGAGTTAGTTTGAGCTAGTTGGGGCTCAAATAGCCCTAAAGTATCCAAGCATGAGGGTTTAAATTGGAGCAAGTTGCACCGAACCCACCAAAAAAAACTATCCCACCCAAGAGGTGCTAACTGGAGATAGTTCTCATTGGGACCATTGAAAAATCACTTTTCTCTCTCCATGAAGTGCATTTATTGTCAGTCTAACCCTGTCACACAAACACCTCTTTGGCTACAGTTAGTTCAGGTTAGTCATAAGTTAGTCTAACCTCTAGCTAAGTTAGAGTATCAAACAGGAGCAGTATAGGACATGCAAGTTGCTCAAAGCATACAGGAAAATTCGTACGTGAAAGGATTTTTTTTCTTTTTGAAAACGGAACGTGAAAGGATTTTTTTTAGAATGCTCTTGGCATGTCGCTAACATGTGATAGTTAACCGACCTCAATAGATGGCAGAAACGCCAGCCCTCCGCACTTTGATAGAGATGAGGAGGGAGAAGCGATACAGGCTGCTGGATTACTACAGATAGGTGTCGCACGGAAGCCAAGAAATATGGTGATAGCGTGGGTTAGCCATGTACTAATATGATGTAACTACACTGGGCTGCCGTGTTTCGTACTCTTCCAGTCCACTATGGAGATGATTGGTTAATTTTATATCACTGAATAATATTAAATATTATGAGTGCAGACGCTCCACCACGAGGTTCCTTGCTCCTTCTCGGTCGTCCGGAATCTATGTTCTTCCACTCTATTTTTTTACGTGAGCTTTCTTCATCCTTTTGCCAACACGCGAGACATCTAGCATCAAGGCGCACGTGTTATGCAACGATCGTTCCATCTATATGAAGAACACGTGGCACTGGAACTACGAGACGGACATGTACCTAGGAGTGGATGTACGAACCTGAGTAATGTAGTGCAGTAAGTGAAGTAGAAAGGCACAAATGGTATGAACATGCGTGGCATACCGGGTGTTTTTGGTTGCGTTCTCGTCTCAGCATAGTTGTTCCCTCTTCATGCATGCTCAACTCAACACCCCTCTTCATGCGTGCTCTCTTCATGCATGCTTCTAGTGTATTTGTGCTAAACTAGTGTGGACTCATGCACCCTCCATACACTCTACCAAACACCCAAAAGTAGGCCGAGAAGGGAACTCTTGGGCGGCATTTGTCTCTTACTACATACTAACACTAAATGTTGTACGTGCAATGCACGGTGATGTTATGGAGTACGTGCCTAAGTACTCTACTACTACTATATTAGTTGGAGGCACATATTAACTTTTATATTTGTTTACGTGTATGCCCCGAGACCTTCCAACTAGACGTGTCTTTCTCTCCAGGTCGCACTTTGTATCGTTCATACCACTAAGTACTACTATGTGTGGTCTCTGACCCAGAAGTGGAAGAAGTGGAGACGCTCCACCACGCTATTTTTTTACGCTGGGCTCTACCACGCTGTTCATGTCCCACTCCTTTCACTGACGTGTGGGACATCCAGCACGTGCCGTGTTTGGCACCCTTCGTCGTAAGAGTTGAAATGCTAGCATTCATCAGAAATAAAAACTAATTATAAATCGGCAGTGATACTATTTTTTTGCGAACCAATCAGCAGTGATACTATACCACGCGGTTTCCTTGCTCCTCGATATCGGAAAGAATACTTCCGTTCGCCAACATGTGGGACGTCGACCATCCTGGTCCACTTGCCATGCACGCAGAACTCAAAGGGAGAGTCACCTAGGTCGTCGCGCCGCAGTAACAATGACTAATGAGCCATCAAATCACAGGTCTACTTCCCACTTTGAAGTTGCTCGGATGAAGGAACCATCATGACTTCGTTGAATTCCGCTTCTTGAAGAAAACTACTGTACCAGCAGTACTGCTAGCTACAGTATTTACTCCAACAGAGGCCTCCTTTCGTTCATAGGCCATGTTTGGATCATGGGGTTGGAGCTAGTTTGGGTTAGTTGGGGGCTCAAATAACCCAAGAGTATCCAAACATGGAGGGTTAGAGTGGGTTAGTTCTATCTAACCCAACTATCCGGGTGGAGAGGTGCTTATTTGGGTTAGAGTGGGTTAGAAAATAACTCTAACTCTAACTGTGTTAGAGTATCCAAACAGGGCCATAGGATAGGAATATGAAAATAATAGGAAGTGAGATGACATGCATCTCAATTCCTATAGAGAAAGAGATGCCATTTGATGCATAGGATATGAATTTTTCCATTTAGTCTAGGCTAATGTATTGGTAATTTGCTCCAAAAACTACAGTAGTAACTAGTAGTACTAGTACATGCTCGTACTCAGACACAGACACACACACTAACTACTAGTACTACTACTTCTCACATGCTGGCCAGATGCCGTCGTTCTCCTTCCCGGCTTTGTCGGCGACACCCCACCGTGCTTGGATCTCCGTCGACCTCTCCGCAGCAGCGCGTGCGTCCTTTTATTTCTTGCGGCGGCGGGCCTCTCTTTTCTTGAGTGCTTTTTGACTTTTCCGCTCCCTCTGTGCGGCTTTGGCCGCCTCTTGCTCTACCGCCCATTCGGCCTTGGCATCTTCAAATTCCTCCCACATAGTTGTGAGGTCGCGAGTGGCAATGAACTCGGCACGGCGGGATGCCATCGCTTCCCTACCATTTTGTGTGCGTTCATGGGCGGCAAGGAACTCGGCGCGGCGAGGAACTCGGCGCGGCAGGATGCCATCGCTGACTTACCGGTTAGTGTGCGACACGATGGCATGAACGACGCTTGGTGAGAGCTCTGGGGTGGAGTGGCCGGACAACCGTATAGTGCATTGGTTTGTCAAGAGCTCAAGGACAGAAGACGAAGCAAATTAGGATCCCCCTTCAATCCTAGTCATTTATTACTGAGTAAAATGCATTGGTGGTCATCGAACTTGTCTTGATAACTCACTTTGATCATTGTATACGAGATATGGTGATTATACGGTCGCTGGCTCAGCGTATAGCTCCGTATTTGTATGGTTGACCAGTCAAACAGTCCGCATGCGCCTCATCAGCTCGTGTTCTTTATCTATCTATGCGGGCCTACCTGTGAATGGAGAAAGAAATACTGTAAAAACCAAAATTATGCGTATGTAGGGAATCAAACCACAGACTCGTCGCTGCAACGCACCCTCATCAGCCAAATGAAAATGAAATACTTCGCGTCAGACACTCACGCTCACGCTGTCAAAGCATGCTAATGCATGCACATTGCCCTCTAAATCAAAGTCCTGCTCATGGCACAACGCAAACGGCGAGCCCATCACCTACGCGCCCCGGCGGTGCCTGACATTACTGTTTAGACGTTTGATGGAGGCCTACGCGAACGCCGAGCATGTATTCACCTGGCTCAACACCAACGGTCATACTCGGACTACCTTGCTCATGTATATCGTCCATCATAACGACAATTTATAAAACATCCTAAGCTAGAGAGGGTACTATGGTAGTATGGTACGGAGTATGTACTATGGTGAGCGACCGATCTTAGTGCCACTGCACACCGAAACCCCTTCCATCGCTAGCGCGCGCTTCCCGCCTGAAACGGTCACCGTCTCTCCAGAATGTCAATGTCGCATTCACCGGACTTAACTGTAGGTGCAATTGGTGTGTCACTGACATGCGGGCCAGACGCCCGTTGGGCCCACATGTCAGTAACCCAAACGCATCTGCAGTTAAGTCACTGAAGCAGCGTCCACATTCACGCCCGATGAACCTACTCCGGCGGCAGTTGTCCATCCTTCTCCCGTGGCTCATTGCCATTCGCCCGCTATATTAACTTGACCCCAGCTCCCAGCCATAGCCAAAGACCCACACTTATTCTCCTCTGGTCCCTTCCTTCTGTCGGCACCATTTCAACCATGGCCTCCTAGCGCTCCGAAGCTCTCTTGGGCGTACTGTCGCAGGAGCAGATGAGGGACATCGGCGGCTCCGCTCCAGGTGCGCTCCAAAGCTCTCTTCGACGTACTGTCGCAGGAGCAAACGAAGGAGATCACCGGCACCCCCCGGGCGCCCTCCGCTGCCACGACCATGAAGCCGGCGCGCGTGCGTGGGCGCAGCCGGCAACGAGGAAGAGTAGTACATGGTAGGTCGCCGCCGCTCTGGTCCCGGGAAGGCCACCGCTACTCCACTCAGTCGACTCCAAGCTTGGTGGGGTAAACATCGGCGGCCGATTAGCCGCTTGACGATGATGTGGAGGCGGAAATCTTCATAACCTTGTGCTCCGGCCGGAGGAGGAGGTTATCGAGGCGGATGAGGAGGAGGCAAAGGCAATGGCCGGCTTTCTCGGGTTCATGGCCGGACATGGTGGTCGGGCACCGGCGATCGTTTACATTAGGTTTATAGTAGGTTTAGTACGGTTTGCGTGAAATATGTAATGAATTTCGTCCAGTTTGTAGGAAAAGTTTTCGAAGTGTAATGAATTTGATCCGGTTAATTTCATCTGGTTAATTTGAAATTTGCTTTGTTTGCACGAATTTCGTCCGGTTAGTTCATATAGTTGTCGAAAGGTATGCGGGCAGCATCAGATGGCATCCATCAGTGTCCTCGGACAGATGCCGGTGTAAATTTGTGGGCCAACGCTGGGGATGCCCTAACTATCATGCTATAATCGCTAACAATCCTCCATTATTTGGCAGGGAATAGTTATCCCTCGATCAAAATCAGATCCGCGGTGTTTCGCACTCCTCCCGCATAAGAGTGTAAACTCTTGCTTACATAAAAATGGAGAAAGTGGATGGCACTGTAGCATGTCATATCACTCGAACTAGCCCGCCTAACGAGCGGGAAAGCACCGCCCTCGTCATTTTGTTCTGGATTTCTATCGATCAATCACGCTAAAATGTTACGCTTCGCAAGTTCTAAAGGAAAAGGCGGCACACTTACGACTCGTACGCGTCACAACCCCGACAGTCCGGCTCGCACGCTGCTCACCAGAGGGGACACGTGTTGTCTTGCAATTTCACTGACATGTGGGACCGTAACTGAATAAACCGTCGATTCCTCAAAAAATAATAAACCGTCGATAGCCGAAATCTAATCGCTCGGCGGGCGTCGGATGAGAAGAGAGAAACGGGGGAGGGAGAAGAGATCGCCCACCCGCCGCGCACGGACTCCAAGAAATATATGGTGATAATGTGAGGTGGGCCATGCTGGAGTCCGGACCGCTTCCGGAGCCCGCTCTCACCGCCCTGGCCCCTCAAGATGCCAGCTGCCCACTGCATGCACAACAAGTAGTCCCCGCTTATGTGGAGGAGAGAGAGGCATTGAAAAAGTCAAGGAGTAACAGTGGAGACAATAGCTTTCATCAAAAATAAACAATGAATACTCGTTGCTCATCCTCTATATCGGAAAGAATACTTTCATTCGCCGACATGTGGGACGTCGACCATCCTGGTCCACCTGCCATGCACAAAATTATCCTGGTCTACCCCGGTCATGTCGCAGGCCCAACCTTTCCCACTGTAAGTTGTTCAGACGAAGGAACCATCATGACTTCATTGAATTCCGCTTCTTCAAGAAAACTTACTGTACCCGCAATACTGCTACCACACGCGAAGACTGGACGACACTATACCATGTCATATCACTGAAACCCACTAGGCCAAACTAGCCCACCTAGGTCATCTATTTTGGAACGAAGGGAGTACGTCTCTGCACTGCTATGATTTTGTGTTGCACGTTCTCTGTACTTTTGCTACGATTTTCCTACCCTATGAACCAAATGAGGCCTGAATGTATGTCGACTATTGTCTGATCGATCGCTAAGCCTAGAATTTTAGGAGCTAGGGCTATTGGTCGATCGACGAGGGATAAGTATAAGCGTACCACGAGCTCATCAGCCCCAACATTTCTCTTCGGTGAGTGTTTTGCAAGTACTATAGCTCGCACAGTAGCTAGCCTACTAACACCAAGAATCATCAAACAAGCCCTGCTGATATGATAAACAGTTCAAACTTACATCTAAGCATGCCATATATTACATCAAAAGCTGGTGAGGATACATCTGTTTCCATAACTCGGAGAGGGTTCGCATGATTCATCGCATGATTCACGATCAAACAAAAGTAGCAAGATCTGCCCACACAAGACAGTGCACTAGCCCTAAGATGGTTTGATAACACGCATCGTTCTGGTAATTAAACACATGGCAATGCAAACTACCCTGAAGGATTAGCGCGACTAACTATTTCTTGTCATCGATCTCTCGGGCAATGACCACAACACGGACAGCGGCGTGGGAATTGATTTCTGGGGCGATGTCCACAGGACTTACCGCGACATCGAAATCGATCTCTGGGGCGATGTCCATAGGATGGACAGCGGCATCGGAATCGATCTCCGGGGCGATGCCAACAGGACGGGCCACGACATCGGAATCATCAAGGACAACCATCGGCACCTGCACAACCCTAACATATTAGCAAGCACATTGCAAATAATCAAAAAGCAAGCACATTGCAAATAATCAAAAACCACAACTATGGTAATAAGCCATTATTTTTTACCTTGTGCAGCTCACCGGGAGATCTTATCCCTCCGGGGGCCATCTCCTCGTCCTCGATGGGGGCCATCACCTTGGCAGGGGAATACTGCTTCTCAATGGCGACTATCTCCTCAAACTCGGTCTTGAGCCTCACAAAGGTGGCAATCAGAGTTCCTGGGGTAGGCACGATGGGGCCCTTGCTGTTCTTCCAACTTTCTTTGAGTAGTTCGTCCGCCAACGTCCTCAACTCTTTGGCCAGTGCTTGTTTCTTGGAGTTCTTCGTCTCCATGGGTTGGCCCGCCAACATGGTCAACTCGTTGGTCGGTGCTTGCTTCCTGGAGATTGCTGTCTCTAGTGGGTTGTCCACCGGAAACTCTTTTCCTAGTGCTCCAGGATCCATCAATGAACTGACAAACAAAAAGCAATCGAAAGGAAACCACCATCGCAATGAAAAAGTGAAAAGAATAGGATGTGAGAATCGGTTGGTGCTTCGCAAAAAGAAGATTATTGGAATGAAAATATAGCAGCATAACTGATTCGCCCACCTTTCCTTCATCGGTAGAGAAGAAAAATGGCAGAAGTGAGTAGCCTGGAGTGAGGTTTTCTTCAAGAAAGGGAAGAAAGGGCTTGAACGAGCGTTCCAATGCAATGATGGTTGCTTCGTCCAGTCCAACTTGGAGGCCACCTTACAACAGCTGGTAAAGGTGTGGGTTTTGTGATATGACGGGTCATGACGGCCACACCGGGGTGACATGTGAGTCTCGACTGTAACACCTCGCTGTGATTTGGTGGATGGCACGCGGGCCCGGATGCTTTGAAATGTCCCGCATGTAGATAGAGCGGCTAGTCATATAGGAGTGCTCAATATTGTGCACCGCGACCAAGGTAGAGAGGAAAATGAGAGAACTACGTAATTAATGCATGAGTTTAATTAGGATAGTTTTGTAAAGTACGAGATACATTCCTCCAATAGAAAAATGCCTTGGTTCATGAGATTTGAGATTTGAGCCCTATAAACCGGAAGGGAGGGGGTACTGCACACGGTGTAGTCTAGTCACTTGTTTTTTTAGCCGAAGTCTAGTCACTTGTTGAAATCTCTAGAAAGGCAAATACTCCTTTCCAGTTTACAGGTCTATACTACTCCCTCCGTCTAGGTGTGTAAGTCATCTTACGAAAACCAAATACTCCCAAAACACTTAGGCGCGGTGCATTAACTTCTACCTTGTTTCTTGTTTCTTGACATACGCATCAACCAATAAGAGATGAGAGGTGTGCATGCTTTTAATGACTTGCAATGGCTAGTTCATTGCATGGAATGCTATTAATTAGCAAATAAACATTGGTGACCCCAGGAGGAAACGGTGCTAAACGCGTGGACCTATGCAGAATGAGTATCAACCAATGGATAATGGAGTTTAATTGTTAAACAATAGCAATTTTGTCTCATGCAAGAGCCTGGCTAGTACTCCAAGGAACCGCACCACGCGAGTGTTCACAACTGCCACGTTTGGTTTGCGCTTAGCTCTTCGCCTCTTCGAGAAGACGAACAATGATGTTACTCCTACTTCTACAGTATCGAATCCACTGCTTCATGTCCGTCCACCTCGTGCAGGAGGGATAGCGTGTAGCGAAAGCTTCTACTTACTGCTCCCGCCTTTGCGTCCATGACAGGTGGGCCCAACAGGTGGTTGGCCCACCTGTCATGCAGCGAAAGGCAGGTGCAGTTAAGGCACCGGAGCTCAGTCCGCGAGGGATAGGGCGTCGTAGTAATCAAATTTCTCGGTCTTGTACGAGTTGACGCGACACATCAAAGCACTGAACTCGATAAAAATCTTTTTACACATTTCAAATGGGCTACTTCGTATGTAGGAGTAGACATATTCTGCTTCGTATGTACTCCCTCCATTCCAAAATATAAGTCTTTTTAGAGATTTCACTATGAACTACATACGAAACAAAATGAGTGAATCTACACTCTAAAATATGTCTATATACATCCGTATGTAGTTTGTAGTGGAATCTCTAAAAAGACTTACATTTAGGAACGGAGGGAGTAGTCAGTTGTTGCAATCTCTAAAAAGACTTATATTTGGAAACGGAGGGAGTACAACGCATGCATGCATGCCGTGACTTTCCTTTTGATACTTGCATGTGTTGATTTGATGCACCTTGCCAAATTTTGACTATACATTTAAACTAACCAAATTTTTATGCATGTCACAAAAAATCACAGGGCTGTTTGGATTGTGACTATGTTTGTCCTATGTTGCCACATTATTTTTCCCACACTTGCCACACTTGCCTAACCTGAGTTGCTCAAATTGTTAGACACACTTTGGCTTGCCTAAGGGAATCTTGCCACAATTTTTGTGTCTATGACATGTGGGGTTCACTGCTAATAAAAAAATTCTTGTCTTAGGTGTGGCTAATAAAAAAGACTTATATTTAGGACCGGAGGGAGTAGAAAATATAAATAATAATGCATGTTGGGGCAACCCATGTTTCTGCTAATTTTAGCCGTGGGCTTGTTCACAATTTTTATGAGGGGGTGGTTGTTCATTTAATGGAGGGACTTGTAGTACCAGACTTGAACGATACAAAGTGCGACCTGGAACACCGTAACACCACTTGGAACAAGCGGGTAGCTATCTCAAAAAACAATCAACAACTAAAAAAACCGTGACCTGGCATGTAGTAGTACACAATTTTAAAGGATTGTTTTGATGGAGTGAAAAAGTAAAACTACCCCACTACTTATATATAGGCCGGAGCCTCCGAGCTTTCTTGCTAGGGCTGCTCTATTCACACACTCTCATCCTCTCCAGATCTAAACAAGATAGGGGTAGTAACACTGTCTTTCTCCCTACAAAAAACACTGGCTTTCTATCCTCACCGCTGGTTATAGATCTGGACGTATCCCCCTCCGCCGGTGAAGGGGAGGAGTGGCAGCGTTTAGGCCGTCGTCGACAGTGAGGGAGGAGACCCACTGCCGGCCGCACTGTTTTCTTTGGCCGAGCACCGGCGCGGGAGGTCCTCCGATCCCTTCGTCGTTGCCTGTGGGCGGATCCGGCCTCCCGCCGCCCACCTATCCACATCCCGACGACCTTCAGGTATATCTTCATTTGAAACCGCCTTAGCTCTACTTCCCCAGCTCGCTACGTCGCTGCATGTGCATCATTTTCTACCTCTCAGCCCCTCTCGATCGGATGGTCCAACGTCACCTATTTTTTGTTCTTCTATTGTTAGAGATAAAGCTACTTCATGGAGTCGAATCTTGTACTCCCTCCGTCCGAAAATACTTGTCATTGAAATAAAGTGGGGGTGGGGGAATTTAGTATGTACATCGGACTTGGTACAAACAGGAAGGAAAAGGGATGAAAGTAGTACAGACTGGTCATCCAACCGGTCTGTTGGTCAAAAAGGGAAATAGAGGGGTAACATTGTACACAGTGGTATGACCAGGACTAGATTTGCTATCCACACATAGGTGTAGGTGGCTAGAGTGAACAAAAATGGGACCAACCCAGATATGTTTCTTGGATGTTTGTTTCTCGGGGCAACAAACTATGAATCACCACTTTATGCCCCTGTTTACGTACATGGTGCTGTACTGCTGGTGCACCCACTGTCCCATGCCCTTATACCAAATATTTAGGCTCCGGTTGGAATAAAGGGGCAGAAAACATAGGTCTTTATGAAAATAGAGGAATAGGAAAGGAATTTAGGTATAAAACTATGGAACAGTGAACCGGAGGAAACTCTCAAGAGAATGTGTTCGGATGGACTACGAAATGTACAGATTTGTTTTTTTAGAGTAGCATGCTTGGTAGTATGAGATGCTATTTGTTTATTCAGCTGCACAGTGACTACTCTTGTCCTCACCTCACGTACCTCACATAGGTTGATTTTTTTATTCCGGCAAACATAGCACATCAACCTGTCTAACGCATGGCAGCGAGCGCCTGCCTTGGGCTTCCGCCCAAAAAATGAGCAGCGCGTGGATGTTTCTAATCCGATGGAATCAGTACTACCAGACCAGCTTTCCTATGAAACACTATTCACCTTTCCCGTGTTCCGAATGGTTGGAAGGGAAAGAATACCGCATGAATTGTGTTCCTATGAAAATCCTGCACCAAACCTGTGAACCGAACGTAGCCTTAGTTGTTCTTAATATAATGTCCCTGGTAAAAATGAAACCATGCCACTATTTTTGCCTATAATTGTTTGAGACTCTGACAAGTTTAGCCAAATGTTTTTGCCTATAATTGTTTGAGACTCTGACTGTTTCCTCTGTGCCTTTTTGTGTAAACAGGATATCCAATTCACCTGGTTGCTGTTGTGACCTTTTGGTGCACTGCACAAAACTCTTCTTAAAATAAGTGACTTTTGTGATGTTTAACTGGAATGTCAGATGGAACAGTTGGTTCATTTTGGTGGAACTGCACAAAGGGAGATCTGTGTTCCAATCCTCATCATCCATATTGGCGCCATAACCTTCCTTTAGGTAAGAATGATGTTTAATGCATGTGTTCATCTCTATTTTCCGACTGCCATGAGAAAATAATGTTGTTTTTTACTAGTACACTTGTACTCCCTCACTGACAAAACCAATTCTGAATTAGAAGGCCAATCATGTACTTGGTTTCACCAACTGGTGAGGAGAAAGAGAAACAGAGCATGAAGAGGAGGAAGAAGAAGAATAAACAGTGCCAAGGCGATCTTGCTGAAGCTAGAGGCCTCAGTCGAGGCTATTCAAGGGCTCCGGCAACGACTACCTTACATGTGAGACGATCCTCAGGGAGCCCTTCCACTTGTGTTGTCTCACTTAATTAATTAGGAGTAATTAAGTACCACTAATTTATTACTGCCTAATTTTCCTGTTGGAGTTAAACAAATCTTTAGTAGGACCCTATGCTGAATCATGTACGTGTGAATGTTTGTCTATGAAGGTGAATCATGTGGTGGAGCAGGAAGGGAATATTATTAGTGTCATGACATAATAGTGCTATTGTTTTGCATGTCAATTTATTGCCATTGGTTCAATGAGGTAATGTTTTGTGTATTGTCCATCATGAATTTGATGCTACTTTTGAGTAATATGCTAATGTCTTCCTATCCTTTCTCACTAAGCTAATGAAGGGTTCACCTTGTTCCTACTTGTGCAGACAGGGATCATGTTGTGCCAATCATACATTTTAGTGGAACTACACAAGATAATACAATGAACTGTATCCCAGCCAGTGCTTTAACTCTGCTAGAAGTTCTTGATAATCTTTCAATATAATCTTAGCACTGGTAAACAAGAGTGATTTCAACCATACATTTGAAGTGCACAAAAATATATACTATTGTGTGATTCTAGTGAGTGCTTTATCATCTCTTATGGGACTACATGAATAAGCTTTTTTTCTCAGGTTGGTACAGGCCTAAGGCCTTCATCCATATTAGTTTGCTGTCATCTCTATTTGTATCGTGCTACTGTCATCAGAAACTCCTTTATCTTTGCACTTTTAAGTTTTGCAACCTATGATAAATGGCAATGCTTTGAGTGTTGATTTGAGCTAATTGGCACTGATTAAATAAACTAATACCTCTCTTTAAGCAAGACTACTATGTTGCTAACTTTACCCATTAAGATAATGAGGGTGCTTCTATTTGTTATTGTATGTTTCATCAACTAGTCCCACTATTACAGTAATCTCACTCTCTCAATATATGTGCCAACAGGGATGCTCGATTTTGGTGGAACTGCACAAAAACTTTGGGTGCTTCATTGCCTCGACAGCTTCCGTCCTTTCCTGTCAGTCACTAATCTCCGCTTGCTTTCTTCCTTTCTTGTCAGTCACTTGGCTTATCTCGGCTTCCAGTCAAAGGAAATAGTAATTGATATGCTACCTCACACAGGTTGGTACTGGTCTTTATCCTGATTATTGTGCCTGTCATATGTATTGGTAATTTGGTATTGTGCTACTGTTTGCCGATTTCGTAAAGGAGTAATTTGGAGCCTGAACTCACAGGCAAATCATTACATCGGGTGATTTCAGTAGAACTGCACAGAATGATCAGATGGACATGTAGTTATGTTGCTGCTATGTACTCCAAAGTTCACTCAGACAAGCATCGATGTTGACAAGAAGTGCCTATATTCATTCGAGTATCAACCGGCGTCAACCAATTGTCAAACTCCAAGTATTAGGAGAGAACGCCAAAAATATTGCTTGGTGCATAGCCCAGAAAAATGCAGTCCAGTCTTTGGTCCCAACTTGTGCCTTTTGGTTATCGGCACATATGGTAGCAAACTATATGGCATGGAGTCTAAAGATTCCAGACAAGTTGGTTGACGCGTATATTCATCTGGCACTTAATCAGTCTGCACGCCAAGGATGCTCCATTTCAGTTGAACTGCACAAAAAGTTTGGGTGGTTCATTTTCTCAACTGCCTCCTTTCTCGTCTGCAATGTACAATTTTGGCGAGATACAGGACCAAGATGAGCCAGTAAACTAGTTGGATGAAAGTAGTGGCCAAGTTTCTCAACTCCCTCGGCACGAAGCCACTATTTGAGGATAAACCTACAAGCAAAGTTCAGATTGTCTATGCTGCCTCTTATGTACTCGAAAGTTTACTCATACAAGAACTAATTTTAGCAAGAAGTACCTCTGATTGAACACCATTTACCAGTCTGTACCCTAGGTAATTAAAGTTCATCCATGGATCATATTGGATGTGATCTCAATCATTTGGATGCATAAACATATTGAACATGTGTATATCTGAATCTTTTTGTGAATTATGTATGAATATTGTCATGTGATCTATCAATCATTTGGATGCATAGATATGTTGAGCTTGTGTATATATGAATATTTTGAGTTGTTGTTAGTGAATGTTGGCTATGAATATGAACGTCTCATGTGAACCTGAGTTTGATATGAATTGCAACAGAACCAGTTATAACCCTTCTCCTCCTCTCAATCTGTGACTCCACTGTCGCGTTTTCCCATCTCCGAGTCGTTCCCGTCCGGGGCCTCGCCGTCGTCCACCGCCTCGTTGTGTTCGGTGCGGCGTGGTCAACAAACGAGGGTCATCGGAAGAGGACTGTACATGGAGAGCCTAACGGCTGGGACCCACGAGGTCCATGGTTGCACGCAAGGAAAGTTCCTCCTTATTAAGCTGAAAAAAATGTTTCCTCCACCTGACAGCTGGGACCCACCGGTTGTATCTTCGCACGGAAGGAAGTGCCTCCTTGTTTTGCGAAAAAAATTATTCATCCCATGGACAGCTGGGACCCGTCAGATTTGGTGACTGACTTGTGGGCCTGCTAAGCGGACATGTACACACGGCTTTGTCAACTTAATCAACAAATGATTCTAGCAGCTGGACCGTTGGATGTTAATCCAACAGCCGTGCTCCTTCTTCAACCTCTGTTCTTGCTCCCGCCTCCCGTGGGCGGCACCGCGGCTGTGCTGCCGCACACCAGAACTAGTGAAGTTTACCACTCCTCTCCATCTGCGACTCCACTGCCCCCTCTTCCCCATCTCCGGGTCGTTCCAATCTGGGTGCCCTCGGCACGGTGTGGTCAACGTGGTCAACAACCGAGAGTCATCGAAAGATGACAGTACGTGAGAGGCTGACAGTGGGGACGCACCACGCCCATGGACGCATGCATGCAACGGAATGCGGCGAGGTCAACGTGGTCAAGGAACGACTTCCATAGGAAGTATACTATACGTGGAGAGTCTCAGCTGGGTCCACGGCCGCAGCAAGTAAGTGCCTCCTTATTACGCGGAAAATAATGATTCCTCCAACTGACAGCAGGGACCCACTAGACGGGCCACCGTATTTTGTGAAAAAAATGTTTGCCCCCTGACTGCTGGGACCCACCTGACGGGCCACCGTATTTCGCGAAAAAACAT